>NW_008328118.1:216458-227777 GCF_000622305.1 Nannospalax galili
CTCCCCAAGCACCCCACACATTTGGCATATAAAAAAAAAAACAAAAAGTAAAAAAAAAACCAAAACAAAAAAAAAAAAAAAAAAAAAAAAAAAAGAAAAGACAAAACAAAGAGGCTGATGGCTGGACATCACTGACACTACAGTACAAAATGAAGGTGCAATTCCAGAGGATTCTGCCAGGGCAGCACAAGAATGCAGTGGAAACAGAACATGACTTCGAGGCTATAATTCTCTTTTCACAAGCTCCAAGTGGGGGGTTCCGCACCTTCTACTTTGAGCCTGGCGTGGACCAGCTCAGCTGAATGAACCTATGCATGCAACTTAGAGCTTACCAGGACAGGACAGAGGCAGGGTCCCATTCCACAGCCCGTATTTATTCTGTTACCGCCACAGCAGCGTCCCCTTTGGTAGTTTTGAAAACAAATATTCTTAGGCTGGAGGTGGGGGGTTCATACCTTTAATTTCAGCACTGGTGTGGAGGGGGGTAGGGTGTTAAACAGAACAATCAGGAGTTCAAAATAATCTTTGGCTACATGGCAATTCCCGGGCCAGCCTGAGCTACGTGAGACTGTCTCAAAAATAAAGAAAAAGGGAAAGAGGAAGAAAAATAAAAGATTACTTCATAATCCTTTTAGAATGTAAAAATGAAGTTAATAATGATTAAATGTTTATGTAAGGTGAAATTATTTTTTCAATGAATAAGTATTTACTTCCATCAATATATGTTTGCAGAAAGCCTACTAATATGCGCAGCACTCTGCGAGGCCACTGATATCAGGATCAGTAAGTTCTTCCCACACCATAGGCAGACGTTCACTGTGCACCTGCAGTCATGGAGGAATGCAAAAGTAAATCCAACTGAGCTTATCTGAGCCATCAGCGCTGGCGGCCAGGACCAAAGTTATACACAGGAAAAGAAAAATCACAAACACAAAGACATTTATTACCACATGAATAATGGAAAGATAATTCAAACATAACCTAGTGAAACTTACGTATTTATGAATGGACCATGGGGACTATAACTAAGAACAAAACCAATCATGTTTGAAAAAATCATTATTGCATACACAGAGGGGCAGGCTGCAGCCCTACGTTTTAGAAGCTGCCTGTGTTTGTTCTACTATCTTCAATAGAAAGCACTACATGCTAAGAGAAAGTCAAAATTATGCCTTTACCTTCTAAGCACAAGTAAACAGAAAGTTTGGATTTTGGTCAGCTACCTTGAATTATCATTAAGTTAGCACTATTTGATAGCCATGTGTGCAACACGCCACATGTGAGCGCATATTTAATAAAGATCTCCTGAGGAAGGGAAATGAAGGGCTATAAAACAGTTGGCACTTAATCAGGTGGACTCTTTTGTTAGTCAGTATCAAGTATTTTATTAATTCTAGCCTGATTCCTTCCCGGTGACCCAGGAGGCCTGTCAGGCCTGTAACTATCTGACACCTACTCAAGGTGAGAACAGAGAAAACACATCTTGCCCCCACCCACGCTCATGCAAACAACCCTAATTAAATGCAGTGGGTCACAAAGGAAAAAAACAGGAAAGTAAGGAGGGAGAAAAGGTTCAGTGGGGAGAAGGGTATAAGAGGATGAGAGGGGGGACTTATCTGATCAAAGCACATATACATACGTATGTACGTGAAATTTTGAAAGAATAAATAAACAACATGCACATTTTTCTCTACTGGGCACTGTATGCATCAGTGCAAAATATTCCTTCTATTTCAAGGTGACTAGAAGCCCTAGAAAATGCCTAACAATCATCAGTGTTTTAGCTTTAAATATAGATTAAAAAAGAAATATTTCTAAGAATAAATTAACAAGTATCAATATGACAGGGTCTTAAAGTCAGTTGGATTTCCTTCAGAGAAAATCAGCCAAAACAAAAAGCTACATACACCAAAACCTCCTTCTCTGCCTCCAGTATATCTTGCTCCATTTCTGAGGAGTCTGCTGTTAGAGTATATTTGTGTTCAGTCAGTAATGTAGGAGCTATGCCAATATTGGCGTTCAGCAGCACAGCTGTCTCCAACGTCAAGTGTGAAGACTCCACCAGAATCCTGCAGCTACTGCAAATTGTTAATATTATGATTTCCACAGACATCCCTGCAGGGGCAGAAACACAGGCCCTGCCTTACTATTCTAGAGATACACTTCTAAGCCCGAAGTGAGTGAAGCCAGCAATGCCACGTCATCGCCCAGGCTACCTGGGATGTAGAGGCAAGAGGATTGCTTGAATCCAAGAGTTCAATGCCAGCCTGGGAAAGACAGTGAGACCCCATCTCCAAAAATCAATCAATCAATTAATCAATCAATCAAAAAAAGAATCAGTAAACTTCTACTTTCCAGTTCTGACCTTAACAACTGGCATGAGAGCAATGTGGGGTTGCTGTGACAGACTACAACCTCCAGGTAGTTCCAAACTCAGGTCCACTAAAACTCAGGCCCACTGAGTTCCAAACTCAGGTCCACACTAAGGGTTTCCTCAGAGCATGGTTGAGTTGCTCAGAGGGAGGCTTACATATACCCTAAGTTAACCAAATTATAAAAACTGCATTAATCTACAGGAACAAAACAGTGTTTGTGTGTATGGCATGTGTTGCCTAAGTGGGCCAAGGTGCCTGTGCAGAAATCGGAAGACATCCTTGGGTGTTGATCCTTGCCTTCCACCTTTCCTGAGATAGGGACTCTTTTCCCTTTTGGGCTGCTGCATGTGCCAGGCTAGCTGCCCCATGAGTTTCTGGGGGTTACTGTGTCTGCCTCCCATCTTGTAACAGGAGCACTGAGATTACCAATGCACACTACTACATCTGGCTTTATGTGGGTTCTAGAGATTTGAACTCGGGTACTAACACTTGGGTGGCAAGTGCTTTACCTATTGAGCCATTTCCCCAGACCCCAAACAGCATTCTGAAACAATTAGAACTATTAGTTTCTTCAATACACGTTTATTAAGCAACGACAATTGTCCTCAATGGTACTGGGCCAACAACCTGGAAATTAAGCAGTAAAATTACTAAGCAGCAACCCTGAATCCTAAAAACCCCAATTCTGCTGCAGAATCTAGCTGGGGAGAAGCCTAGTTCTCCATGGTGAGGACTGCCTGGCAGTATAGGAGGAAGAATACTGCAGCCATCAAGTTCAACCTCTGAGTGTAGGTGGGATGGGAAAGGTCAAGGAGAATCTCCCAAAAGCTCCAGCTCAGAGCTGACTAGAGAACTGAGCAGAATTCACATGTAGAAGACAAAGAGGAAACTGGAACGGTGGCTCACACCTGTAAGCCTAACTAACACTCACAAGTTTGATGCAAGAGGATCAGGAGTCCATCCTCAGTTACAAAGTAAGTTCATGGCTAGTCTGAGTTATATAAGACTCTGATGCTGGATAGGCTGAATAGGCTCCAGTGGATGAACTCACACCAAGGGACACCTGGGTGCACAAGTGTTGATACGATAGGCCTTAACATATATGACAGAATGCATGAAATCCTGTGGGTGGGCTATGGGGGTTGCAGATGAGAAGGGGGCTTAATATGATTAAGTATTGTATGAAATGCACAAAAATTCAATAAAAAATATACATTGGAAAAAAAAAAAAACCACAAATGTAAGCAGACTGCCAAGGCAAAAGCAGCCCATGGGAGTCCTGCTGCTTCACTGACAGATTTCATTGGTCAAAGCACCTAGAAGGTAGCATTTGCTGAAATCCTCAGAACAAATCTAGAATGTCACCAGCAGAGACAGGTTAGTCTTAACTGTGAGGCCTTGTGGAGACATTCAACTGTGACAATGGCAAGTCCTGGCTTACAAATCCCTTAAGTACTTCCCCTGTGCTTCCAGTCTTTCCTAATGAGTAGACCAAGATTCCAGTTCTGCACAGTCAACTTACGTTGTTTTCAGCATCAAGAACTCTACTTGTAAAGATTTTCAGGCATGGGAACAGCAGGCCAGCCAGGGCTACATAGCAAGACCCTGTCTTCAAAAATAAAAACAAAGGAGGCTGGAGAGATGGCTCACTGGTTAAGAGCACTGACTGCTCTTGCAGAGGACCCGGGTTTGATTCCCAGCACCCACATGGTGGCTACAAACCATCCTTAACTCCAGTTCCAGGGGAATCCAAAGCCCTCTTCTGACCTCCGCAGCACTGCACGACACAGGTGCACTAACATACATGCAGGCAATACACTAGTACACATAAAATAAAATAAAATAAAAAAACAAAAAATCCTACTTAACAGAACTGAAACAATGTCTTTTAAAAGCTGATGCAAGCTGGGTATGGTGGCTCAGGACTATCATCCTAGCACCAGGGAGCAAGCAGCAGGGGAATTGCTACAAGTTCAAGGCCAGCCTGTTTTACACAGCAAGTTCTAGGCCAGCCAGGGCTGTATAATAAGATCCCGTGTCAAAACAACAACAAAATAATGCACTCAGAGGCATATATACCCACTTAGACACACTAGTACACAAAATTATAAATAAATAATAAATGCTAATACAGTTAGCTAAGCCTGGTGGCACATACTTATAATTTCTGCTACTCAGGAGACTGAGGCAGTAAGATTTAAAGTTCAAGGCCTACCGGGACTACAGAATGAGCTCAAGGCCAGACTACACAACTCAGTAAGGCGCTGTTTCAAACTAAAAAAATAAAGTAAAATAAAAAAAAAGTTGGGACCTTAAAGATGGCTCAGTGGTTAAGAGCACTTGCTGCTCTTCCAGAGGACTGGAGTTTGGATTCCAGCATCTACATCAAGCAGCTTACAATCACCTACCTGTAACTCAGGCTCCAAAGGAGCTGATGCTCCCTTCTAGCCTCCTTGGGCACCTACACAAACACACACACACACACACACACACACACACACACACATACACCCACACACCCCAATCCTAAAAGTTGTCAGGCATGGTGGTACCTGTAACCCCAGTGCTTAGAAGGTAGAGGTTAGATGATTAGAGAGGCATTCAAAGCCAGCTTTGGATGCATATTGAGTTTGAGGCCACCCTGAGTTACATGAGACCCTGTCTGAAAACAAAACCAGGGCCCTGTTCGTACCAATGAGATGGCTCAGTGAAGAAAACACTTGCTGCACAAGGCGGACAACCTCAGTTTGAGCCCTAAAACCCACATAAAGTGGGAAGGAAAGAATCAACTCCACAAAGTTGTCCTCTGACCTTCATCCAAGCACCATGACACATGGGTGCTAGTACACATACACACACACACACACACACATCATCATCATCATCATCATCATCATCTATACCCAATAATAATAAATTTTAAAAAGTTTTTTTAATGATCTGTATTGGGTTTATAGCCACAACTGTCATTTCACTTATATAGAGCTACTACTATTGCAGTTATGTTGCATGACTAAGGCCATCACATCAACTCCAGAGCTGGGTACAGGGGCGTAAGCCTGCAATTCTGGGACTCGGGAGGCTGAGGCAGGATTGCTTCAAATTAGAGGTCAGCCTGGTGTACCTGGCGAGTTCCAAATCAGTCAGGACTACGTAGTAAAATATGCTTAGTCCAAACTGGCCCAGAGCTATGTAGCATAGACTGGCCTCAAACTGGCGGCAAGCAGGCTGCTTTGGACTGTTGGTGCTGGGACTACACCACCCAGCTTCACACGCAGTGGAGGTTAGCTTGCTTCAACTGGAATGGAGGTACTGATTGCAAGCTAGTGATCTCACCTGACATCGTTTTGGTTTGGCTAGCAAATGGAGTAGGATGCAAGACTGCCAGGCTGCTGTAAACCGGCCCAGCCCAGACCTGCACTCCCAGTGCACTGAGCCAAGGAACCTACTGCATAGTGGGCAAATCTCTCCAAGAATCTCCAAGGCCAAAGCCTCACTGTTTTTACTGCTACTGCGACTTTCAGGGCAGACACAAACAGGGACCCAGAAAGAGAACTGTTTACTGGCCTAGCTGGAAAAGGGACAAGGCTTAGCAGGTATTCCTTTCCCTCCGTATTTCAGCATCAAAACCCCCAACCTTCCCTCCCCCCACTCCCGGCTTTATAGTTTAAACAATAGGTATAGAAAGCGAAGCAAAACGTCTAAAATAGACCAACACATGCGGTGAGATCCTCCTCAGGGACAGGTGTCTGACAGATCAGGATAATGGGGGGGGGAGAGAGAGAGAGAGAGAGAGAGAGAGAGAGAGAGAGACATGCGCTGTGATACCCTCCTGGGAGAGGGGTGTGTCACAGAAGAGGAAAGGGGGGGGGAGAGAGAGAGAGAGAGAGAGAGAGAGAGAGAGAGAGAGAGAGAGAGAGAGAGAGAGACTGAGACTGTTTGGATGTGCTAGGGTTCCATCTCCAATACGGAAAAGAAAAAATGTGAGATTTTTAACGGTGGAGCACAGTGCCACCTGCTACAAGATATCTTTAAGCCTCGGGCCGCCCAGCCCTGAGTCACTTCCCCTATCCGCAGTGTCAATGCTGGAGGGGGGCGGGCAGGGGTGAAAGCCAGAGCCCCGGGAGCCGGCGGCGGCCGCCCCCTTCTCCCTCCCTCCGGGTAGACGCTGCTCACCGCTCCGGAGCCCGGGCGGGCGCCGCCGTTACCTTGGCTAATGGCAGCTCTGAATGAAAGGAGCCCAGCGGGCTCAAGATTTATGAATGTGCAGGGGAGGAGGGATATCATGTGACAATAAAGGAGACCGTCTTATTCACAAAAAAAAAAAAAAAAAAAAAAAAAGCGGCTGGTGGCGGGCACAGCCACCGAGCAGCAGCGGCCAGGGCGGAGCAGAGCCGCTCGGACCCCGGCGGAGGACCCGCTGCGCCGGGACCCGCGAGCCCCGCGCCTCGAACTGGAGCCCTTCCCGCGGCTCGGAGGCGGGAGGCCGCTGCCATCCCGCAGGGAGCCGGTGACAGGCCGGGTACCCCGCGGGGCAGCCGGGAGCACCTCCCGGGGAGCCCGGAGCTTTGTTCCCCGCGGGCCCTGAGAGCGCCCCCTCCCGCGCGCCAGCACGCGCACCCCAGGGCCGCCCGCGGACACGCGCTCCTCCGCGCGCTCCCTCCCGCCCTCGCCGCACACGCTTCGGATCCGCCCCCCGAGCCGCCCCGACTCTCCGGGGACGCGTGTGCCGGTCCACAAGCGCGTGCACACTCCCGCGCCGGGAACTCGGCGGCTGCGCTCCGGCTGCTGCGCGGACCCGGGAGCACAGACTCCGCGCCGGTCGGCAGCCCGCCCTCCCCGAGCTCCGCCGTGTTTTTATGAATGAAAATGTGGTATGCAAATGAGAACGATTCAAGAAAACGACATGGCGGAGCCCGGGCCCCAAGGGCTCTGCGAGGGCTGCGGGGCGGGCAGCTGGGCAGGAGTCACCAAGTCCCCACGCACTCGAGCCCGCGGCCCCGGGAACCCCGGGACTACTCAGCCCCGGGCGCTGGGTTTCCGCGCGGCCGCAGGCACGGAGATCGCCCTGAGGTCACCAGCGCGCCCTTACCGGCCGCGACCACTCCTCAGGCCGGCGGAGCCTCGCGCAGCCGGGACAGCACGCCGAGCCCCGGCGCTTCGCGAGTTCGCCCGAGTCCCGCCGGCCCGGCGCCCGGTCCGCCCGCGGCTACTTACTCGTCCGGGTGTGTTTCTTCGGTCATCTTCTTGTTCACCTAGACGCCTGTCCCGCGGCGGGCAGCCTGGCTCCCTTCATCTTCCTGTGCGCTCGCCCTTCCTCACATCTCCCGATTTGGTGCGGAGGGGAGCTGGAGACTGGGGGCGCCTCAGCGCAGGGCGAGGTCGGGGAGGGACGTCGCGCGAGCTCCGTGGAGCGGCGGCCGGCGCACGGGCGCGATTTGGGAAGCGGACCCCGGGGAGAGCACGGGACCGGCGCTCCAGGCGGCAGGCACTGCCGCGGGCAGGCGTGGGCCCGGGGCGCCCTCGGGGCCCGGCGCTCAGGCTTCCGGGGAGCGGTCGGCGGTCAGAGGAGCTGCGCCTGGGCGGCGGTGCAGGGCGCCCCGTCCGAGCCCCATCTCCGCACTCCACCGATTTACTCCATATTGGATTCTCAGCGCCGCCAACAGGAGGAGGAAGTAGGGCGGAAGCGATGACGTCTTCCCAGCGGCCAGAGGTGGTGGAGTGCAAAAAGCTTCCTACTTGCGACCGGAAAAAAAGAGAGAGAGAGAGAGGAAAAAAAACACACACACACAACACTTCGTCCCGCCTACTGAGCATGCCCTGCTCACCCCGCCTCCCTCCCGCTGCCCGTCCCCGGGGAGCGGCGTGGTAGGTGCTGCGTCTGCCTGGCTCCGAATCCTTGTCTCCAGGGCTCCGGGTTTTCGGAGGTCCAAGAAGAGAGTGGGGGCGGGAGCCTGGGACTAGAGCACATCTGGCTCCTGTTTTGTCCCCTCCCTCCTTCCAAAGCTTCGGGTTGAAAATCGAGGGAGGGGGCGGGGACGGGGAGGAGTTAAGATGCTGCAGAACCCTTCGGCTGCGGGGACCCAGATCGCCACGGGTGCTGGGTGGGGGCGGCGCAGGTGGCCGCGGCTCCACTCCCCACCCCAGTTAGAAAGGGAGCGTAGAGGGCGTCGGACTTGGCCGAAGTTCTGAATGGCTGTGGACGTTCAGTTTCACGTGAATCTTCGACCTTTTTGTCAATAGAACAGGTACTTTTCTAGCCTTTTTTTTCCAGAATTGCCTCGAACTTGGCAATGTCGCTGGTTGCAGCCTTCCAAGCACTGGGATTACAGGCATGCACTACCATGCACAGCTACAGCGGACATTTTTTAAAAGAATCATAACTTGTACACAGAACAACAAAAGGTACATCAGACACAACCAAGAAACTTTTGCATTCAACAGAAGTAGAATTAAAAGGTAACACCAAATACATGTCTTAAAGTACCCAGGAGTCTCTCACCTATTGGGGAAGGACGTCCCTTGTCTCAAGTTCTTGAGTCCATAGTTACTCAGGCAGAGATAATGAATGCTCTTGTGGGTTTTGGCAAAGAAGAGACAGGAACTCTCCGTCCCCAGCTCATCTTTAAATGACTTTTCCTGCCTTAGCCTAGGTTTTCTGAGTGGTCTCAAGCACCACCTGGACAGTGGGTAGGGCATTCAGCTTGTGCATTTAGATAGGATTTATGCTTGGCTTTAAGCTCTGGGCTTGTGGTCTTGAAATCCTTTATCATTTTTGAACAGGGGACTCCCAAGTTTTCCTTCGATCTGGGTTCCACCAATTACATAGCGTTGGGTATTTCCTTTTGGAATCCTTCCAGGGAGCCCTTCCTGCTCCCCAAGCTTGATAGAGTGTGCCATGAGAGACAACTCAGAGATTTTTAACTAAATAGGAACTACTAAACAAACTAGAAGATTAAATATTTGCCTCAAAAATATAAAAATACTGGATTGGGTGGCCCAAGCACTAAGGCTGAGGCAGGAGGATGGACACAAGTTCAAGGCCCAGTCTACACAGGAATTCTAGGCCAGCCAGGTCTATATAGCAATACCCTGCCTCAAACAAATCAAAACCACAAAAAGAAAACCAGCTAGGCATGGTGGCTCAAGTTTGTAATTCCAGCATTCATGAGGCAAAGAAGGCAGGTGTGTGTTTTAGGCCAGCCTGGTCTACATAGTTCTAGACCAGTCAGGGCTACATAGTGAGACCTCGTGTCACAAGACAATAGCAGTAACAACAACAGAAAACCCACACACAAAACAAAAACAAAAACAATCTCTTAAAGGCAAATGCATAGGGAGAGAGGCACAGGGCTCCGAAAACAAAAGTTTTGCCTTGAGTCTGGTAGAAATTGGTGGTTTCATGCCTTATACAACCATGATCTTTGTGGACATAGTTTGGGGCTCATCACTTTTGATTCTGTTGCTAGTGATGAATATTGGTGAAGGCCCCAGACTGCATGGGATATCTGAGTTTTGGTTTTGTCTCAGCAGACCTGAGGCCCTGAAACTGAGGCTTCTTTGAGTTCTTCAACTTTCACAGGAATGACAAAACCAGCCTTGCTTTTTCCACATTTTGAGGCCATTGAGAATGAGACATTCAGGGCTGGGAAGATAGCTCAGTCGGTATAGTGCTTGGCAAGCACTGTGTCTTCAGCACCCACATTTAATTTAAAAAAAAAAAAAAAGGCTTGCGATGGTACAGGTCTTTAATCTGGCACTGGTGGGTCTTTGAGTTTGAGGCCGGCCAGCCTGCCCCTCGCCCCCCAAAAAGCTCTTCATGGTGGCCTGCCTTTGTAATCGGGGTGTTGGAAAGGCAGAGTCAGGCAGATCCCTAGGGCTTACTAGTCACCCAATATTATCTAATTGGCAAGTTCCTGGTCCCAGTGAGAGACCCTGCCTTAAAAAACAAGGGATGGCTCCTGAGAACAATACCCAAGATTAACTTCTGTGTGCATGCATGCACAGGGACACAAAGTAAGACATTTGCCTTGACCAAAGCCTTTGACTTTGAAAACTCTATGGATGTACACTACATGGAAGGGCATCATTTCTGCCTGTATCTGAAAACTCAAGCTGGAACTTGTTAAAGACTATATGGGGAGACTTGAGGAGAACCCAGCCAAATATTGGCTCTCTGATGAACATGACTGCACTCTTTTTTTAAGCATAAACACCCTTATTTTTAAGCATAAACAGCCCATCAGTCAGGAGTCCATTGGTCTTGAGGACTCTGAACTTGATGACTTTCTTCTCTCTGTTCTTTTCTGCTTGTTTCTGTAGCCTCATGAGTTGAGTTGCTTCTTCCAGTAGTGGATCTTGGCCTTCTGCTTCACCTCCAGGGTGGCTATCACAGCCTGGTACTTCCAGCTGACCTCATGAACCAAACACCTTAGGTAAGCAAACTTTCAGGTAGGTGTCAGATGCACAACGGAGGGAGGCAGGGACCACCATCTGCTGTTTCTCGTCTTAGACATCCTGTCAAATACTCTGAGGCATTCCAGGGCAGCCTGGCCTAGCTTGGTCTTATGGGGCAGCATGCCTTGCACAGTGGGCCAAAAGATGCAGCTCCGGGTCTGGAAGTGGTAGGGGCCACAGGAAAGGTTGGTGTTCACTTTAGAAGAAAGGCCAGCTACTCTAGCATGTTTCTGTAGAAATTGCCAGAAATGTTGATGCCCTTATAGCCCACAACCACCATCTTCCAGCCCAGCAATACCTGCTTGGTCACAGTGACTGCCAGGCAACCCAGAAGATGACCTAGGTCATCCAGCAGGAGAACTTGCTTCTCTGCCATTTTTGGCAGCTGCCTGGGAAAGCAGTCTTTTTTTTTTTTTTTTTTTTTTTTTTTCACTTTCTGTGGATTAAATAAGATGTTTACAGAACATTCAGTGTTGAATAAAATTTT
>NW_008328118.1:228421-247107 GCF_000622305.1 Nannospalax galili
TAAAAAAATATTTTTTATTTTGGGACTGGAGAGATGGCTCATTGGTTAAGACCACTGGCTGCTCTTGCAGAGGACTCGGGTTTGATTCCTAGCACCCACATGGCAGCTAACAACCATCTGTAACTCCAGTTCTAGGTGAATCTGATGCCCTCTTCTGACCTCTGTGGGCATTGCATGACACAAGTGTACTTACATGCATGCAGGCAACACATTCATACACATAAACTAAAAATAGTAAATAAAATATTAAAAAAATACATATTTGAGTGTTGCCTGTATGTATATCACATGCATGTAATCCCCACAGTGGCCAGAAGAGGGCCTCGAATCCCCTGGAATTGGAGTTAACTGATGGTTGTTAACTGCCCTATGAGCTCTGGGAACCAAATCTCTCAAGAGCAGCCAGTGCTCTTAACTGCTGAGCCATCTCTCCAGTCCCAATTGGAGTTATCCTTGAGCCAGGTGTGGAGTGGAGAGGTGCTGACTCGCCACCTACTCTGTATAACTAGCTCTCACATTTGGGAACGAAGTGCAGGGTTTCTGATGTGGTCATCCCATGCAGCACATCACGGAAAATGGCTCTTTATTCACTATAATGTGTCTTAGAAACAGCTTTGATTCTACTGATCTGCTTCTAAACTTTGTAACATCTCATGGTCTCTATGTATGTATATTCTGTGCTGAATTGTTCCACAATGTCTTCTGAGTTTTCTCATTCCCTATGTTGGTCGTACAAACAATAATAAAGCCATTTTCTTTCTTTAAAAGAATGAGGCATTCGAAAAAATTATTAGCTTGTGCTGACCTTAAATTTCAGTTCAGAAGCATCATCCTCCTTATTGTTACCATTTTCTGAGAAGTCTGAAAATACTGGGCTCCTTGGCTCACAAGCATTCCCAGCAGTTGGGAGGCTGGGGAAAGAGGATTACAGGTTCAAGGCTAGCTGGGTAAGACCCTGTTCCTCCCCCCCCCCCAAAAAAAACGGGGCTAGAAAGATGGTTGTGGTTAAGACCACTGGTTGTTCTTGCATAGGTCTGGGGACCGGTTCCCAGCACCCACATAGTGGTCTCAAGCAGGCACTGCATGCATACGGTGAACTTGCATACAGCATGCAGAATACACATAAATAAAACACGACAAAATGTTTTTTAATAATTCAAAAAAAAAAAAAGAAACAACAGGTGTGAACTGAGGATCAGGAGGTCAAGGTCGTCAGGTTCCAGGGCAGCCTGGACTACATAAGACCTGTCTTTACTTAGAAAGGACTGTTGACCTGCTCTCCACTTCGTGGAAGCCCGAGCAGCTGCAGGCCTCTGAACTGGGGGGCTGGGTGGAGGAGTCCCCGCGGCTCGCTCTTCCTTCCCGCGGGCGGCGGGAAAGCCCGGAGTGCGGAGCCGGAGCGACCCTCGGCGGCGGGGCGGTCACGCTCAGTGGCCCGGCAGGTCCGGATTCCCGAGCCTGCGGCCGCCGGGTCCAACATGCCGGCGGGCGCCCGCCTGTCCTCGCCTCACCCCGAGCGGCCCCTTCGGCATTTCTCAATGACTGGCGCGGCGACACTTCCGACGCGGGAGGGGCGTCCCCCGCGGGCTTATCGGTTCCTTCCGGCCGCGCCCGGCCGCCCCGCCACTTTCACCGCCGGGCTCGGCGAGCGGTCGGGGGTCCCCACGGTGGGGCTCCGGCTGTGATGCCGGTTCCGGTGCACACTTGGAGAGATGACGGTCCCGGTGCACACTTGGAGAGATGACCGTGCCCGCGCACACGTGGAGAGATGCCGGTCCCGGTGCACACTTGGAGAGATGCCGGTCCCGGGTGCACAGTTGGAGAGATGCCGGTCCCGGTGCACACTTGGAGAGATGACGGTCCCGGTGCACACTTGGAGAGATGCCGGTCCCGGTGCACACTTGGAGAGATGACGGTCCCGGTGCACACTTAGAGAGATGACGGTCCGGGCGCACACTCGGAGAGATGCCGGTCCGGGCGCACACTCGGAGAGACGACGGTCCGCGTGTACACTTGGAGAGATGACGGTCCGCGTGCACACTTGGAGAGATGCGGGTCCGGGTGCACACTTGGAGAGATGCCGGTCTGGGTGCGCACTTGGAGAGATGCCGGTCTGGGTGCGCACTTGGAGAGATGCAGATCCGGGTGCACAGTTGGAGAGCGGCGGGAGCGGCGCCCGGCGGGCAGGGGCTGGCCGTGCGGACCTCCGGGAACTGCCATGCCGTGCACGTCCGTTTCTGCTGCAACACCGGGCCCACCTCCCTCCGGGGCTCGGGGTCATGAACCGAGCGCCGCCCGCCGCTGCCGAGGTCCCCGCTGGAGGTAGGGGAGGTGCGGCCGCCAGTGTTCGGAGACCGCGACCGGGAAGTCACCCTCCAGGCCGCGAGGGAAGCCGTTCTCCTCGCAAACCCGTAAACCACTGGGGTTTGCCCCAAGTTTCAGTTTACAACTGTACCAACCTCAGCCGACTTAAGAATGGATTATGCAAGGGGCTTCCGATCGCGGCCGCTCGCCCTTCCGCGGGCCTCTGCTTGGGGAAGAGCTGTTTGGGAGCTGCAGGTTTCTACCGCCCCCGCCTCCCGAAAGCCGGACTAGCAGGCGTGGCGGTGCCCTGCTGGTATTCTCAGCCGGAGGCAGGGGGATTGCCTGTTGGAGACCCGCTAGAGTTACGGAGTACTAGTCTGGACTAGCAAAACCTTGTTCTTGCAAAATTCCCAGCCCTTGGGGAGAATCGGAATTCAACGTCAGGCTGGGTATGTGGCCACACTGGTAGAACTCATGAAGCACCTAGCGTGCACGAAGCACTGGGTTCGATCCCCAAGCACGGTGTAAAACCAGACCTGATGGTGCAGGGCTGTCACCCGGAGTATCAGAAGTTTAAGGTCATTCACACCCAGGTAGCTGGAGGGATATTGAAGACCCCGAGGATAGCACAAGCATGCTCCCAGGGAGCCCTTTATGTGTTCCCATTAGGGGGTGGGGGATGGGGATAACAAATGAAAACCAGTTCAGAAACTCCCTATAGAACTTTCTTTCTTCGAAGCTTGAGCCATGTCCGTAGCATTGAGAGTTGAATGAAATTAAAAAATCTAGGGCCTTATTTTAAAAACTAAAGTGTGCAGAGGACTTTTTCATTCTAAGAACCAAATTGCCACTCTTTTGGCCGGTATGAGATGGGGTGTTGTGGAGACTGAACCCCAGATATAGAATGCCAGGCAAGGACTCTACCACACAGCAATGTTCTCAGTTTTTAAAAACAGGATATTGCCATGTAGCTCTGGCTGGTCTGGAACTCACCACCTCACCTCCATCTTAGTCTCCGGAGTAGTTGGGATTACAGATGTGTGCCACCATGCCCAGCTGCAATTTAATTTCCTTAAAGCCTCAGTTTTTCACAAATGAATTTTTAGGGTGCGAAGGGAGTGGTTGAGGCATTTATGTTTCATATCCTCTTCAAGTGAGCGAGAACTCTGAGGCCATGGGAGTACCACTGCGAAGGGACCCAGTTTCCTGCCCTCCAGGAATTGGGTAAGGTGGACTCTAGGCATATAAAGAACACATTAAGTTTGTGACCTGAGGGTGGTACTTAACAAGTGGGGTAAGAAGAGTAGACTGGGCTCAGGGAAAGGCTGCCTTGAGTCACATCCCGGAGGATTTGACAGGAGTGTGGATGGATAACGCGAAGAGGAGGTGGAAAGAGCCTGAGGAACAAAAGGCCCTGAGGTGCAAACCAGCGCTAAGGGGGTGGGGGTGGGGGAGGGTGATTACAAAGAAGAAGAGGGCAAAGGCTGGGCCAGGGAGGCCGCAGGGTCCATGCTAAAGGTTAAATCTGATTTTGAAGTCATGAACCTTCCTTTGCAGTTCACAGCTAATCTTTGTTAGGTGGCAGATACTCACCAAGGCTCTCATAGTTACACAAATGTGGGGCAAGTGGCATTCCATTGTTCTGGGATTAGGGAGTAAAAGCAGAGCCACAAACTGACAGCCCATGGGCCAGATAAGGCCTTCAGACAAGTTTGGTTTTGATTGCTTATTTACTATAAATAAAACTAAATTTAAAATAGTTTTATTAGAATTTAATAGAATATTTCATATAAAACTCAAGATTTTTGGTTTCTCCTGAAAAAACAAAACAAAACAAAAAGCCAGGAAGGATTTGGCAACTGTGTCAAATTGCTTCTTGGTAAAAATTGTTGAGTGATGGCTGCCCTATCTGCTGGCTCTGGGAGACTTTTGAGCTTTTGACCCCTGGTATAAAAGAATTTCTGTGAACTGGATCAAGACCCCATTCCCTACTCCAGATAGCTGCAGCTTGTCTCACAGTAAAACAATTTGCATGAGGAGCCCCTGAGCCCCTTGGGAGGAAAATGGCCAATCCCGGTCTCCTTCCCCAGAATTCTGTGTGATTGGTGGGCAGGCCATGCAAGAACATGCAAGTGGGTCCAGTCACAGCCAGTGACAGACAACAGTGGAGCTCTCAAAATAACAGCCAATGCCTATCCCCATTCAAGCTCTGTTTTTAAGATCTGCTGCTCAAAAAGCTGGGGGGTGGCGTTCAAGTGATCAATTGGGGGAAAAAAAAATCACCAAATAGGATCCTGTTGTACCCACAATTGTGGATACAAATCACATAACCAAGCACTTCAAGCAGGAAATGCTGGGCTCAGATTTTACAATTCTATTAGGTTGATGACTTTTTTTTTTTTTTTTTTTTTTTTTTAGGTTTGAGGTGAGCAAAGACTAGTTAGGAAGAAGTTTTCTTCCATAACAGAAATAATAACACATCATAAGCACAGTGGTCGTGGCCAGGGAGAGGTAACCAGTTCCCAAGACACAGATGCTGGGGGTCTGACTTGCCTTCATAGCCCCTGGCATGTGGGAACTAGGAGAGGTCTGGGATAGTGCCTGATTTCTGACTTGGGAGGGTCAGTGCCTCTTGTTCTTAACAAGGTTTGGGTAATCAGTGAGAAGAAAGAGGGTCACTTAAGACAGAGCCACATAATAGGCAGTTGCTACCACTGAAGCTGGGACCCACACAATAGGCCCTCTGAGGGACTGAGGGAAACAGAGCCCAGAGGCAGAGATAGGACAGTTCCTGGGGGGGATGCTAGAGCAGCTGGATTCAGTCTTGCCCAAGTGTAAGGATGATCTAGACTTTTAGATTGTAAAAGGCAATACATCCTGGTTTTTGCTTGCGCTAGGTACAGTTGAGAGTCTGTCATTAATAGCCAAAAAAAGGTTATCAAAATAGAAAACCATACTTTGAATAGTGAAAAAGATTGAAAGACACTAAGTCATGGATATAAGGTGGTTATTACTATTATTTTGGTTCCTCACCATTTATTTGTGACAAATATTTCATATTCGCAGTTTTTTCTTTTATTTATTTTAAATGATTTATTATTGTGTGTGCCTATGATGTACACAGGTGTGAATTCAGGCATGTGTGCATGCCACAGCACATAGTGGAGTTCAGAGGACAACATGCAGGAATTGGTCATCTCCTTCCTCCATGTGGGTTCTTGGGGATCCAACTCAGGTCATCAGCCTTGTTGGCAACTGCCCTCAGGCATCTCATCAGTCCAAGGTATTCAGTTTTCTTTGATCAGAAGTTCTTTGAGATGGCTTGGGGCTCACGCCTTTAATCCCAGCACTTGGGAGGCAGAGGCAGGTGAGTTCGAGGCCAGCCTAGTCTACATAATGGGTTCTAGGACACCTGGGGCTACAAGGACACCCTGTCTCAAAAAAGACAAAAAAGAAAAGTTCTTTGAGGTCATGAGTTGGCCTTGTCAGTCAGAATAGAGTCATCTGACCTACCCACCCTGTGAAGGGCCCCACAGATAGCATTGGCTTTAAAGTGGCCATTAAATCTGCCTGTGACCCCTTAACGCCCAGGACAGAGTTTATGGGTTGGGGGGGGCTGTGGGAGGAGTCTGGTGGGGATGGGCCTATAAAGATGATTCAGACTGTTTGAGATATTCTGTAGGAAGTACAACAAAATTTAATAAAAATAAATTTAAAAAAAATCTGCCTGTGACCTTGTCAATCTTGGCCACATCAACTGATGGAGGCGTAGTCCTTCCTCGGCACCAGGACTACAGGTGCTTCCATCAAGTACCTGGCCTTACATTCTGCATGTTGAGGTCACACCTTCCACCTCCTAGACAAACTCCATGGCAGAAACCTTTTTGTAGAGAGAGGAAGAATTTGAAATGGGGGTTTCACCAAATAGCCTTAGCTAATTAAGAACTTGCTATTTAGACCAGGCTGGCCTGAAATTATAGGCATGCGCCACTGTGTGAGGTTCATAACAGCAGTTTTAGAATGTGGGTTAGCAGTTAACATAGGTACATCTGGTCACTCACTGCCAGGGAATGGTTGGAGACTTAGATCTAACGGGGTTAGTCAGCACTGTGAGTTGGTCTGTCCTGCTTTTCTAGTCCTGGTACCCTGCCATCTCCATCTCAGACCACATTTCTAGCTTGCTCTCACTTAAAAAAATATTTATTTATTTTTACTTTATATGTATATGAGTGTTTGCCTGCATGTATGTAAGAGCACCCTCTCGTGCCATGCCCGGAGACCAGAAGAAGGCATTGGATCCCCTGGAACTGGAGTTATGGATGACTGTTAGCTGCCATGTGGGTTCTGGGACTGGAACCTTGGCAAGAGCAGTCAGTGCTCTTCCTACCAAGCCATCTCCCCAGTGCCTCACTTTCACGCTCACATCAGTTTCACTCCCTGTCCTATGAAGACAATAGTAGAGAAAAGAAACAATGCTACAAGAGCCTCAGTGATTTTAAAATGGCAAGAATAAAAGGCCTGAGCTTGTGGCTGTTGTGGTTTCAATAAACGGCTTTTTAAGTTGTCACTGTTTTATTATGGTGTTTTGTTTGATGCAAAGTCTCCACATAGCCCAGGCTGGCCTCAGATCATATTACTCCTCCTGCCTCAACCTTCCAAATGCTGGGATTCTAAGCTTGTGCTACCGTAACCAGATAAACATCTTTTTCACGTATACGCTAGGGATGGGACCCAGGGCCTTTACCATGCTGGGCAATGCTTTACCGCTGAGCTATATCTTTACTCTGACCAAAACTCATCCAAGCTCTTTTGAAACATAAATATTAAGGAAAGTAACCTAGTAAGATGTCACTGAGTCAGCTCACTTCAGCTGAATGAGCCACCACAAACACAGCAGCTTGAAATTCTGTTACCATGATTTTCTGATCCATCTTCTTATTTGCTGTCCTGGTGGACTAGCTCAACTGAGGCTAGGTTAGCCTTACTCACAGATGTGATGGTCAGGCTGATTGACCTAAGCTGGGTGAGCTCACCTGTGCTCCATGGGATCTATTATTCTCCAGCAGGCCAGCCCAGATGGTATCACATGGTGGTGGCTGGGTTCCCAGATCAGCAAGAAGGCCAATGTTACTGAACATACATTTTTTTTTTTTTTTGTCTTTTTGAAGCAGGGTCTCCCTGTAGCTGGAGCTATCCTGGAACTCACTATGTAGACCAGGCTGGCCTTGAACTCACAGAGATCTATCTGCCTGCCTCTGCCTCCCAAGTGCTGGGACTACAGGTGTGCACCACCGTGCCCAGCTGAACATACATTTTTTTTAAGGCTCTGCTTAAATCGAGTTTGTTAATATTCCATTAGCCAAAGAGGTCATGTGGTTTGCTCAGAGTTGAGTCAGGTAAATAGATTCTCCTTGAAGTGAGAAAGTCATATCACAAGGGAGAGGTACATAAAATAAGAGGAATTTCTAGGTATTTTACATTGTCAGCTTTATAGCAACACTGAGCATTTATAGCTGGTCAGTGTAACCCAAATCCCAGCACTTGGGAGGTAGAAGCAGGAGGCCCAGAAGTTGATGGTCATCCTCGGCCACATAATAAGTTTGAGGCCAGCCTGGGCTACATGAGACCTTATCTGCAAACTAACTAAATAAATATTAGAAGAACAAAAGAGGCTCACTGACTTGTTTTCCTTACCTGCCTTTAAATTTTTTAAATTTATTATTATATTTTTGGGAGGGGTCTTTTTGAGACAGGGTCTCCCTGTAGCCCCAGCTATCCTGGAACTATGTAGACCAGGCTGGCCTTGAACTCACAGAGATCCTCCTGCCTCTGCCTCCCGAGTGTTGGGATTAAAGGCGTGCGCTACCACACCCTGCAGGTTTATTATCTTTTAATTTTATGTGTATACTTGAGTGTATTGTCTGCATGTGTGTAAGTGCACCCATGTTATGCAGTGCCCGAGGAGGTCAGAAGAGGGTATTGGATTCCCCTGGAACTGGAGTTACAGACAGTTATTAGCTGCCACGTGGGTGTTGGGAATTGAACCTGGGTCCTCTGCAAGAGTAGCCAGTGCTCTTAACCTCTGAGCCATCTCTCCGGCTCCTAAAATATTTTAAGCGTGTGCCATGGTGCGCTTCGTGGAGACCAGAGGACAGCCTGTGGGTGGCGGCAAGCACACCCACCCACTGAGCCATCTTCATAGCCCTACTTCTTTTTCTTTTTCTGTTTTTTAGCCAGGGTCTCCTTGTTAGTCCCAGCTGACCTGGAACTCATTATGTAGACTAGGGACAGCCCTACTTCTTAAAAGAAGTATTTCCAAAGAAATCTGGGCAATTGACATGTTTGTAAAACAAAGCACATTTAAGAAACACTAAGGAAATCTAAAACTCATTAAAGTTTCTTTTGATTGAATCAATTGGAAAAGTAGTTATCTCTTTTTGTTCATTCTGTCACCTCAGAATGAGGGGAGTGAGGACAGGAGAGGAGAGATTGAAGAGAGAAGTGAGGCACGAGATGTCTAGGCCAGCAGGGGCACCCTCCTTCAAGCCTGGTTTTGGATCACTTCCTCCAGGAAGACTGACCCCTTACTTCCCCTTTTGGCTACTGCTCTGCCCATGTATATCCCCTTTTTCTTCTGCCCATGTGTAACCCCTTTTTCCTCTGCTCACATGTGTCCCCTTTTTCCTGCCCTACCTCTCTCTACAGTTTCAGTTAATTGTTTTGTTGTTTGTTTGTTTGTTTGTTTGTTTTGGTCTTTTTGAGACAGGGTCTCCCTGTAGCCCCAGATGGTCTGGAACTCACTATGCAGACCAGGCTGGCCTCGAACTCACAGAGATCCACCTGCCTCTGCCTCCCAAGTGCTGAGATTAAAGATTTGTGCTACCATGCTCAGCTCATCTGCTTCTTTTAATTAAAAAAATAACTTTGCCACACTCTGCCTGCATAGAGGTCAGGGGACAACTTGTGGGAGTTGGCTCTCTCCTTCCACTGTATGGGTCCTAGAGAATCAAATTCAGGTCTTCAGGCTTGGCAGTGAGTATTGTTGTCTGCTGAGCCATCTCTGACCTTACCTGTGTATGCATATTACCTTCCCACTAGAGTATAAACTCAAGGAGGCCATAGAGACCACTTCTTAACCTCTTCAATTTCAGGTCACTCCTACTACCCACAGTGGGTGTCTGTAACACAGTAAACTGAACAAGCTACCATGCTTACCTTTGTCACATCTTTAAAGTATGTCATAAGAACAAAAGAAAGAAAAAGGCTGGGCATGGTGTCTCATACCTGTAGTCCCAGCACTCATGAGGCAGAGGCAGATAGATCTCTGTGAATTCCAGGCCAGCCTGGTCTAATTAGTTCTAGGCCAGCCAGGGCTACATAGTATGACCCTGTCTAAAAAAAAAAAGAAAAAAAAAGTACATCTTGGTGCTTAGAATATAGCTTGGTTGGTAGAGCATTTGCTTAGGTTGGCACAAAGCCCTGACTTTAATCTCCAGCTCCAGCACCCTACAAAATGGCCTGGGTGGTACAAGACTCTAATCCCAGCTCTTAGTAGTAGAGACAGGAGGATCAGAATTTCAAGGTAAAGCCGACAGGATGGCTCAGCTGAAGGCCCTTGCTGCCAGCCTGATGACTTGAATTTGATTCTTGGGGCCCACGTGGTGAAAGGAGAGAACTGACTCTACTTCAGGTTGGCCTCTGACCCCTACAAGCGCTCCATGGCATGCTCCCTAAAAATACAATAAAAAATAAGTAAGAGAACTTGGTTACATAGGGAGTTCAAGCCCAGCTTAGCCTACTTGAGACTTGAGAGGGGGGATGGAGAGAAATCCATGATATCAGAGACAGTATGTTGGTGTCAGATAAGTAGCTGGGCATGTCCCCCAAACTGAACAGTAATATGAAGTCACAGTGCTAAAGTTCAAAGGACATTAAGGAACTACCTGTTTTAAGATGAAGAAACAGACCTAGATAAGGCAAAGTGACTCACTTAAGACCAGAGAGATAGTAAGGGTCACATTCAAAACTGTCAAATCAGGAACTCAAAGTCCTGTAACCAAAGTGCCTTTGTTGTGATAGGGCTGGGTACGCCTGGGCACACACTTCCTGCTGCACTAGCTGAAGGCAGCTTGCTTATCGAGGTTGTAACTCTTTTTTCATTCATAAAGAAAATAGCCAGGGCTTCCTTTCCACTCTGCAAAGACTGACTCAGAGCCAGGTGTGGTAGCTCCATGCCTGTAATCCCAGCACTCAGAATGCCAAAGCAGGACTGGGGTGAGTTTCAGGCCAGCCAGAGGTACTGCATAAGGAAACCCTATTTCAAAAAAAAAAACAGAAACCAAAACATATTTAGCTTTATATACTTTTTTCTATTTAGGTGGTACATATATTTAATGAAATCATGTATATTGTTTCATATATTATTGAAATGTTAAAGTTGCTGGGCATGGTGACACACGCCTTTAGTCCCAGCAGTGGGGAGGCAGAGGCCAGTGGATCTCTGTGAGATTGAAGCCATCCTGGTTTATATAGAGAGATGTAGGCCAGCTGGGGCTACAGGGAGACCCTGTCTTAAAAAAACAAACAAAGTTGGGTGTGATGGCGCACACCTTTAATCCCAGCACTCAGGAGGCAGAGGTAGGTGGATCTCTGTGAGTTCAAGGCCAGTCTGGTCTACATAGTGAGTTCCAGGACAGCTGGGGCTACAGGGAGACCCTGTCTCAAAAAGACCAAAAAAAACCCAACCAAACAAACAAACAAAACAACAACAAAAACCTTCAAGGTTAAAATTCAAGTCCAGAAGTAGAAAGAATCTGTAAAAAAACAAAAACAAAAAAACTTCAAGCACAGAACCATCAAAATATTTATGTTATTTATTTTGAAATAAGGACAAGGTCTCAAGAAGCCAGCCCAGGCTAGCCCAAACAAGGACTTGAATCCTGGAGCCTCAGATTAAAAGTCTGATGCTCTACTGACTAAGCTATCTGTGTACTCGTGAGAGGTTCATGATGAAGCAGATATGCTGCTGCTTCGTTTTTTCCCCAGCCATTCCCACTGCAGCCAGCCAGCCATGAAGGCCACACCTGTAGCTGCAGGGGGTACATTGTTTCTACAATACTGGGAAACTTCCAACTAGCCAGGTAGCATGTCCAGGTAGCACATCCTCCGTCCCAGTTGTACCTGCATCTCCACAGAGTCCATTGTCTCTGCAATTCTTGGAAACTTGTTTTGTCTGACTGAAACTGTTTATTAACTAGAAACCTTTTTGTTAACTGACCTGCCCCTGGTCTGATGTAACTATGGTGATCTAATATAACTATGGTTATTGGCTTTGCCCCTGGCATGACGTAATTGGGTTTTCGGCTTTGTAAAACCCATTCTGCCTCCCCTTCCATTAAGAATTCTTTTGGGCTTTAGCCCCCTCTCTGGCCACCAACTAATAAAGGACTCCTAATTTGACCATCACTATGTAGTGTTCCTCTGTGCATTTTGCTTGGTATTATAATTATATGTAACATTATATATATAAAATGTAATGTGTTATATAATCAGATAGTATCATTTTAAACATGTTCTTTTGTAGCCCTGTATTAGTTACTTTTCTGTTGCTGTGATAAAATACCACAACAAAGGCAATGTATAAAGGAAGAGTTTATTTGCCTTAGGGCTCCAGAGGGTAAGAGTCCACCATGGCGGGGAGGAATAACAGGAGGTAACCAGAGCAGAAAGCTGAGAGCTCACATTTTCAAGCAGGTATAGGAAGCAGAGAGACAGCCTCAAAATGGGAAAAGGCTAAGACCTCTCAAAGCCTGCTCCTAGCTACATACTTCCTCCAGCAAGGCCACACCTCCTAAACCTTCCAAAACAGCTGCCAGCTGGGGACAGAGTGTTCAAATACTTGGAGCCTATGGGGGACATTCCTCGTTGAAACCTCCATAAGCTTCTGAAAAGTCCAGTGTAAATATGTGTTTGTTCAGACTCCTAAATGTCAAAGGCATGTTCTCTAGAAAACATCTAGGACTTAATGGCGGTCTCCTTTTGTTTTGTGGAGACTCTGTAGCCCAAATAGCCTGAAATTCATTGGGTACCTCAGGCTAGTCTCACACTTACAGCAATCTTGCCTTAGCGTCCTGAGTTCTGGGATTCCAGGCATGCAGCACATATCTGGTTCTCTTAATATCCCATGTATATAGAGTTCTTGAAAAATGGCAAAATAGGGGCTCAATGGTTAAGAGCACTGGCTGCTCTCGCAGAACATCTGGGTGCAGTTCCCAGCACCCATATGAGAGCTAATAACCATCTGCAACCCCAGTTCTGGGAATCTGATGCTGTCTTCTAACCTCTGCAGGCATTGCATGCATTTGGGGGCACTTTTGTACATGCACACAAAATACTAATAGAACAAAAATAAATAAAGGAAAAATAGTTTCTTATAACTTATTTTAATCTTTTCCTTTTTTTCTAATATATCCCAGGCTAGCCTCCACTGCGTACCAACTTGAACTTCTGATCCTCCTGCCTCTGTCTTCTGAGTGCTGGGATTACAGACATGTCCTACTGTGCCTAGTTTACATGGTAATAGAACCAAATCTGGGCAAGTACTCTACCAACTGACTACAGCCTCAGCCCCTTATTTTATCCATTTGCATCTTCACTGTAACCCACATAAACTTCCACCTTACCATCTATAACAAATGTTGAGCCTATTTGTTTAACTCACTTTTAAAAAATATTTTATTTATTATTTTTGTTTTATGTGTATGAGTGTATTGCCTGCATGTAGGTAAGTGCACCCGTGTTGTGCAGTGCCCATGGAGGACAGAGGAGGCTGTCAGATCCCCTGGAACTGGAGTTAAGGACAGTTGTTAGCTGCCATGTGGGTGCTGGGATTCGAACCCAGGTCTTCTGCAAGAACGACTAGTGTTCTTAACCTCTGAGCCATCTCTCCAGCCCCCATTAACTTTTTTTATTAATTAAATTATAAATTCCTGAAGGGGTGGAGAAATGGTCAATTAAGTGGTTTTTTCTTTTTAAAATATTTTATTCATTATTTTTATTTTATGAGTATGAGTGTATTGCCTGCATGTGTGTAAGTGCAAACGTGTCATGCAATGCCCGCTGAGTCAGAAGAGGGCATTGGATTCTCCTGGAACTGGAGTTATGGGTGGTTGTTAGCTGCCATGTGGGTGCTGGGAATCAAACTTGGGTCCTCTGCAAGAGCAGCTGGTGCTCTTAACTGCTGAACCATCTCTCCAGCCTCCAAATTAAGTTTTATACCCACATATTTATATTTAACAGAATGCCTAGTGTATGCAGAGAATTCAATAAATGTTTATAGAATAAATAAAAATATGTATATAGCTTTTGTTTTACAATTACAAGTGAATGTTTACTGTTGTCTCTAGTGAAATTCTCTGATCAAGCTAATGAACATGCCACTGAGATTAATTAAGATCACAGAGAAACAGCTTTATCAGCAGCAGCAGCATACCTGCTCCATCATGCACCTCTCACGAATACACAGATAGCTTAGTCAGTACAGCATCACAGTTTTAATATGAGGCTCCAGGATTCAAGTGCTTGTTTGATCAGTGTTTGAGGCTAGCCTGAGCTGGCTACATGAGACCTTATCCGTATTTCAAAATAAGTAACATAAATATTTTGATGGTTCTGGACTTGAAGGTTTAGTTTACAGCTTCCTTCTACTTTAGGACTTGAATTTTAACTTGGAGGTTTTTTTTTTTGTTGTTTTGTTTTTTTGGTTTTTTGTTTGTTTTTTTTTAAAGACAGGGTCTCCCTGTAGCCCCAGCTGGCCTATAACCCTCTATGTAGACCAAGCTGTCCTCAGTCTCACAGAGATTCACTGGCCCTTGCCTCCCCTGCTAGGATCAAAGATGTATGCCATGCCCAGGGACTTTGAAGTTTTTCCCAATACCAAAAAGCTCAAAAATAAATAGAAAATTCATCAGACACCCCACTATTTCAATATACCTGATATTTTTGGTGAGCAATTTAAAAACATATCAGGTAGGGGCCAAATCTTGATACTGCTGCCCGTCAACTATATAATATACTCACTTAGCCTGGAGCCTGAGGTAGTCCTGCTGCAGCCTTCCACGTGTGTAGCTGTGTTCTCTCCTCTCCTTCCTCTTCTTTCTCACGTCTGTTCCCTCCCAAAGCGCCATAGAGCGGCTCCTGGCCTCATTTCACACAGACCACTCTTCGGTCAGGCCATCTGATTGCCGGCTTTCCTCAGTCCTTGACGTGTCACATAACAGAGCTGGTTTCTTCTACCGTCTGTGGCTTCCAAAAGTTATTCTTATTCTTTTCTGTTTACTCATCCAAAATTTTCATTTCATGTTACTTTTTTTGTTTTTTTACAGTGCTGGGCATCAAAGCGAGGACTTTACATGTGCTAGGTAAGTCCTCTACCACTGAGCTACATCTCCAGCCCTTTTTTTGAGAAAGGATATCAATAACCTAAGCTGGCCTTGAACTTGTGATTCTCCCCTCTCTGCCTCCTGAGTGTTGGGATTACAGCTGTAGACCGCCGTGCTGATTTAATAAACCTTTTCTTAAAGAAGATAGTAAGAGTTTTCCATTCTGCATGCCATATGGTTTGTGTCTGAACACTCAACCAAAGTGACCACAGGCAATAGGTGAATACATGTGTGTGGCTGGTATTTGAATAAAATTTTATTTACAAGTTATGTGGTTAAAATGGCTTAGGAGCTGTAGTTTGCAAATCTCTGTACTGCATTCTAAGTTCCACAAAG
The DNA here is from genome assembly GCF_000622305.1 of Nannospalax galili. Classification (NCBI taxonomy): domain Eukaryota; kingdom Metazoa; phylum Chordata; class Mammalia; order Rodentia; family Spalacidae; genus Nannospalax; species Nannospalax galili. Next base: position 243,502 of record NW_008328118.1, read on the forward strand.
CCAAGAATTTTCATCTGACTGTCTGATTTTTGAGGCAGGGCCCAGGCCGATCTGGAACTCACTGTAGTCCAGCCTAGTCTTGAATCTACAGATATCATCCTGTCTCAGCTTCTCAAGTTGTGGGATTACAAGTGTGAGCCACAATGACTGGCTCTTTTTCATTTTTTTGAAATAAGGGCTTGTACCCCATGCTGGCCTCGAACTCGATGTGTAGCCAAAGATGATCTTGAACTCCTGATCCTCTTAACCTCTACCTCCTGAGTCCTGAGATTGCCAGGTATGTGCCAGTAAGCCCAGTTTTGTCTGTTTTGATGATAAAAATAAATGCTCAGCAAACATTTGCTCTCTTAAGATAGGAACTGTTTGACTCTCCATTTTACAAAAAAGGAAGCCATAAAGCACAGGTTGAGCAGCATGGCCAAGGTCACCAGCTGCTAAGTAACAAATCTAAGGCCTACACCCAGTGCAGTCAGGCATGCAACTACAGTGTTCTCCACTCCACAAGGCTGACACACACAAGGCCATCAGGGGAGTTGGGAGAGGTTATTTTAGTTGGCTGGATCTTGAAGAATAAAGAATTCACTGGAAGAGAAGAGAGAGAAGCCTTGTACTCTAGGCCGTGGAAACTATGAAAAACAGATGCCTGGTACAAAATGGCGCTCGGGGCATAGTGGGGAGGAAGCACGTCCTTCGGGAATGCATTCACTTTGCAGTATTCTGGCTGGACACAGGGTTTGAGAATGGTGAATATGAAACCAAAGAAATATGCCTGGGGCCTTTCATGACATGCGAGCATGTTTGGATTTTAAGTTGGTGGCAGATGGGCCACTGAAATGTTCTGAGCATAGGGAAGAATGACCATATTTGCATTTTAGGTCAAGTTTTAAGATCACATTTTATTTTAAAATTAGATTTTACACGAATATTGTACAACAGTCAAAAACTGAAAAGATCTTCCTCCTTCAAGCTTTCAGTCATCAGTTTCCCATCGTGGGGGTATTCACTGTTTTCAATTAGAAAGGTAAATATTGCCAGGTGTGGGGACACATGCCTTTAATCCCAGCCCTTGGGAGGTAGAGACTTGAGGATCAGGGATTCAAGGTCATCCTGGGCTACATGGGGGGTTTGAGGCCAGCCTGATCTACATGAAACCCTTTCTCAAAAAAAAAAAAAGTTTTACTAGATTAGTTTGGGAGTGTCTCAGTCAGCACTGACCATATCCATGTCTTGACTGAAGGTCACAATTCTGTCATGTGGTTTTCTTGACTCAGCTGGATGATTTCCTGCCTTCCCTTGATACTAATGTCTTAATGGCTAATGTCTAACCCCAGGGGACTGCCCTGTGCTGGTAGTTTCCCTGCCCCAGGCCTTCTTAGCCTGATGTTAATTGGTCTAGGGGTGGGGATGATCTTAGGTATTAAAATGGTTAATGGGCTTCCAAAATTCAAACTTACTCAAAATCTTACTGGTTGAAAAAATTTATTATAAGTTAAATTTTCCTTCTTAGGGTGAGTGGTAATGAGAAGGGTTAAGCTGAGTGTGGTGGCATATATCTTTGATTTCAATATTCAGGAAATACAGACAGGGTAGTGAATTCAAGGCCAGCCTGGGCTACAGAGCAAGTTCAAGACCAGCATGGGATACCCAGCAAGAACCTGTCTCCCAAACAAAACAAACACATGAAAAAAGATTGAAAAATGCTGCTCTGATGGGTGTGATGGCTGCCCCAAGTTCAAGACCAGCCTGCTTTTGGGGAGCCTGTCCCAGAAAACACTGCGAGAGAGGGAGAGAGAATGTGTCCTACCCCTTTATTCTTGATCCTAGCCAAAATCCAAAGTGACTATCCTGCCCTTTTCAAATCAGTCTCTTCAGGAAAATTCCACTTCCTCAGGACCCCACATTGACCATGTTGCCAGGTGGGGCCCTGTCTCCTTCCCTCAGCTACTCCAAACCCTGCCTGTCTTCCCCAGAACCCTAAGCCAGTCACATTGCCAAGTAGAGTCCTCTCCTTTCTCTTCTCTTGGCCTCTCCAAACCTCCCAGGACCCGTACTACCCCTGCCGCTGGTAGAGTCCCCTTCTTTCTCTATTAGATACCCAACTCTAACTTTACCAGATCTGCTGCCACTTGCTTTGCAGGACTCTGCCTCTTGATATGCCCTCCCTCCTGCACCCCAGCCCCCTTCTGAGGACCTGCAATGACTACTTGTTCTGTAGATGGAGCAACCATCCTCCCATCTAACACTCAAAGCCTGCTTGCTACTCCGGGCCCTATCAGAAGGCCGGCCTGCCCTACAGATAGGGCCTTCATCTACCTTGCCTTCCAGCGTCTCATTATCACTATCTGAGGCACTGTACTGAGCACCCACTCATTCCATAGGTTAGAGACTGTGTCCTGTCAGCTACCATGATTCATCCCCATCTCTGCTAGCTGGGCAAAGCATTTGCTTATGAGGTCAGCGGCTATGCCTTTCCCTGGCTAAACTGGAATCACTTCAGTTACTCTACTTGCAAATCAGAATTGTGTGGCCATAAGATTAAGCTTCAAGCATCTCCAGCTGATCCCAAACCAGCCAAGTCAGGGCAGCAGCAAATACAGATTCAAATACCCACTCAGCACAGGGGAGTCAGAAACCAAAAGAAACAACTGACAGCCTAACTCCAGATGCCCAGGTCCAATCACAAAAAAGAATATAAGCAATACAGAAAACTGAGACAGTCTGCCTCCTCCCCAAATCACCGATCCCATAGTAACGGTCTCCACCAAGAACCGCTTAAGTGAAACTCAAAACACTGAATTAAAAAAGAACAATTATAGACATGTTCAGAGTTCAGAGAAGTCAAAGAAGACAAAAACACCCAAGAACTTAAAGAGGATAGGAATAAACTGGTTGAAGTCCAAGGACAGTGGGAGAGATGAGGACAATTTGAGATATGAAAACAGAATTCAATAAACATACAAATATTGAGGAAAACTTAAACTGAAATCAAGCTGTAAATTAAAATTTCAATGGACTGGAGAGACAGCTCAGTGGTTAAGAGCACTGGCTGCTCTTAACATCATATAGATGTTCCCAGCATCTATATGGTGACTTACAACATCCATAACTCCAGTTTCAGGGGATCTGATTCCCTCTTCTGGCCTCCACAGGCATTGCATTTACATGATGCATTTACATACATGTAGTCAAAACACTCATACACATAAAATAAAAATAAAACCTTTTATAAAAAGACAAAGTAGAGAAATTGGGTCAGTCAATAAAAGAAAATAATAGACTTTTTAAAAATGTATGACTGGAACATGCAGAATCTTTGGGACCCCATGAAAAGACCAAATCTACTAATTAAAAAAATAATTATCTTTATTTTATGTGTATTTGTGTATTGCTTGCATGTAGGTAAGTGCACCCGTGTCATGCAATGCCCACGGAGGACAGAAGAGGCTGTTGGATCCCCTGGAACTGGAGTTATAGATAGTTGTTAGCTGCCATGTGGGTGCTGGGATTTGAAGCCAGGTCCTCTGCAAGAACAGTCAGTGTTCTTAACCGCTGAGCCATCTCTCCAGCTCCCAAATCTACTAATTTATAAGTAGGGTAGAAAGAGAA
>NW_008328118.1:248319-253156 GCF_000622305.1 Nannospalax galili
GCTGTTGGATCCCCTGGAACTGGAGTTATAGATAGTTGTTAGCTGCCATGTGGGTGCTGGGATTTGAAGCCAGGTCCTCTGCAAGAACAGTCAGTGTTCTTAACCGCTGAGCCATCTCTCCAGCTCCCAAATCTACTAATTTATAAGTAGGGTAGAAAGAGAAGAATTCCAGGTTGAAGGCTTAGAAGCTATTTTCAATAAAATCATAGAAAAATCCCCAAATCTAGTGAAAGAGATGCCCAGATCTAGGAACAAGAGGCACTCAAAATACCAAATAGAACCAGAAAAGAAACTCCCCATGTCATATCATAGTTAGTATTAAAATTCGAAATACATAGACCAAAGAAAGGGCCTTGAAAACTGCAAACAAGAAGGCCCAGGTCACATAGAAAGCCAGGCCCATTAGAATCATAGCTTGAAGTCAAGTTCTAAAAGATCACAGATGCCATGTCAGACTACTATACCCCAGCAAAATTATCTCTTATAATTGAAGGAGAAAGAAAAAGTTTCTATAATAAAAACAAAATCTAAACAAGCTAAAGGAATATGATGCCAAGCCAGCCCTGCGGAGAATACTGGGAGGAGCACCAGACTAAAGAGAAAGGTAAGCCCAGTCACGGCCACTGGGAAAAAAAATTAATGATGCTAAAAAACTAATTAATGATGTGCCAAGTGGATTAATAACTAAAAACACAAAATCAACAAAATGGAAGCAATCAATATACACCTTTCAATAATAATTGATTGATTACTAATTACCTGCATTCCCAGTCAAAAGACATGGGCTAGCTGATTGGATTAGAAAACAAAATCCATCTTTTTTTGTTTACAAGAAGCACACCTTACTTTAGAGTGAAAGGATGGAAAAAATTATTCCAGGCAATTGAGACCAGGAAACAAGCAAGCATCACTATTCTACCATCTAACAAAATAGACTTCAAGCCAAAACTAATCAGAAGAGATAAAGGTCATATTCTCATCAAGGGATAAATCTCAAGGGACATTATAATTCTAAACATATAGACCAAACTTAAGGTGCACCAAAGTTCATAAAACGAGTACTATAAAGCATAAAGCCACAGATGAACCCCAACACAGTAATAGTAGGTGACTTTAATGTACCACTTTCACTCAAACCAAAAATAAAAAGAGCAGAGAGATGGCTCAGCAGCTAAGAGCACGTGTTGCTCTTCCAGAGGATCAGAGTTCCCAGAACCCCCTTTAGGTGGCTTCCAACTCCAGGGGATCTGGATCTGGTCTCCATGGGCACCTGCATTCACCCCCCTGCCCCATATGCATATAACTAAAAATAAAACATCTGACTTCATAGATCAAACAGACAGAACACATATCTACAGAATATTTCACCCAAACACTACAGAATACACATTCTACTCAGGAACCCAAGGATGTTGCTCTAAAATAGACCATATATTAGGGCACAAAGCAAATCTCAATAAATACAGAAAAATTGAAATAATTCTTCGTATTCTATCTGACCACATTGAAAAAAAGCTGGAAATTAATAGCAAAAGGAACTATAGAAAATACACAAAGACAACAGATGCTGGTGAAGATGTGGGGAAAGAGGAACTCTTGTTCACTGTTTGTGGGAGTCCATGGTGGAGGTTCCTCAAAAAGCTAGAGATAGATTTACTCTATGACCCTATAATGCTGCTTCTCAGCATATACCCAAGGGACTCTATATCCTATTACAGAGAATCTATCATCCATACTCATTGCTGCTCTCACAATAGCTAGGAAGTGGAATCAGCTTAGATTCCACTTTTCAGTCCTTTATTTAATAAATAATAAATAAATAGATAAATAAATAAATAAATAAATAAATAAAGGACTGGGGATATAGCTCTGTGGTACATTGCCTGTCTCAGCAGATAAAGACACTTGCACCCAAGCCTGATGACCTGAGGTTGATCCCTGGAGCCCATGTGGTAGAAGGAGAGGACCAACTCCCATAAATTGTCTTCTGACCTCCACATGCCATTGGTGTACACAGTCCTCTGTTTCCAAAATAAGTTATCTTTTAAAAAATGAAAAAAGGTCTAGATATAGCACGGATCTTTTTCTTTCTTTTTTAAAAAATTTTATGAGACATGGTCTTATGAAGCCAGGCTGGCCTTGAACACCCTCTGTAGCCAAGACAGAGGCTTTGACTTCCTGGTCCTGCTGTGAGAGCCTCCCCTGTGGGGCATTACAGGCATGAGCTACTGGTCTCAACCTTTGTATGGTTCTTCATGGCTTCACTGAACATCAGTTGATTATCAGCCCTGGACTTAAATCCCTTTGGACAGGAAGCTGATCGATTTGTACATACAATCAAATGGAATTCCAGTTGAGCCAAAGCATCCAGTGCTCTCAGTGAGGGCTTATAGCCTACAGTGTGTGGCTTATCTCCTCGGTCTTCATGGGCCGCCGCTTTTCCCTGGCCCTTAAATGTTCAGGTTGCCTATTTGGTCCTCAGCTTTCTCTACATGGTCTGCTTGGCCAACTCATTTCCTCCTACTTACCATTTATACTCTGATGACTCTATTTACTGTCTCCTGCTTGACATTTTTTCCTGAATGTCAACCACATATCCTGCCTACCTCCTGGTAGCTATGGTATCTATACCCATGGCTTATAGTGACATCTACAGCTAAAAGCTAAACTCTTTCAGTTACAGACACATGCACATGATTTTCCCAACCACTTTCCCAATCCAGAAGCTTGGATCATCCTCCCAAGTCCTCCTCCTTTCTCACCTCCAACATGCAATTTAGTCATCCAGATGTTGACGACCCATCGCCTCCTCTGTTTTCTCATTACCCTGGTCTTGCTTTATCACCACTCACTGTTTTTTTTTTTTTTTTTTGGTTGTTTTTTTTCCATTAACCTAAACTATCTTCATGTCTCTATCTTCCATTCCCGTAACACATACTGCTTTTTATTTTTTTTCAAAAATATCAATGTTACAATCTTCTCCTACCTAACAATTTCCTGTCACTCCAACTGTATGGTAATGTGTTTTGTCCTTCAGAGTTCCTACTGTGGTAAAATGATGCTCACAGGATTCTTGGTCGTGTGTGTGTGTGTGTTTGTGTGTGTGTGTGTGTGTGTGTGTGTGTGTGTGTGTGTCTGTGTGTGTGTGTGTCTGTGTGATGTATGGGCATGTACTTTTGTGACCACAGATGTGGGAGTCAGAGGTCAACTTTTGTTCCTCAGGCATCATTTATCTTGTTTTTTGAGATGGGGGTCTCTCTCTATCTATCTCTCTCTCTCTCCCTCCCTCCCTCCCTCCCTTCCTCCCTCCCTCCCTGGCCTATAGCTCACCAATTAGGTTAGGCTGGCACTCCAGCAAGCCCCAGGGAGCTGCCTATCTCTGCCTCCCCAGCCCTGAGATTCCAAATGAATGCTATTCCACTTGGCTTTTTTATATGGGTTCTGGGGATCTAACTCAAGTCTTGACAAAGTTGTGTCACGAATACTTAGTCAACTGAGCTACCTCCCCAGCCTGCTTTTCATTTTTATAAGACAGTGTCTCATGAACCCTAGGCTGGCCTCAAACTCATCACCTAACCAAGGATGACCTTGAACTCCTATTCTGTCTGCCTCTACCTCCCAAATGCTGGGATCATAGGCATGTGCCACGGGTTCAGCTGTAGGATTCCTGCCTTGACTGCAGTTCAGCATCATGTCTTAGTGAGAGAACTGTGGGCCCATGGCTGGTTGAATTCTTGGGGCACAATGTCTCCTGTCAAACAAAGATCTTCCTTTGGCTTTGTCTGAGTTTCTTTCCTGTTACTATGATTTAAAATAAAACAAGCAAAGAGACAGTAAGTACAAACCCTGAGAAAAGCAATTTTAGGGAGGGAGGTTTTATTTTGCTCAGGGTTCCAGGCTACAGTCCATCACGATGGGGGCCCTAGTGGCCAGGATCTTGGAGCAGCTGGTCACACTATGATCAGATGGAAGGAATGCCCTGCAGACTAGCACTCGGCTTACTTTCTCCACTCTTCACAGTTCAGGAGCCCCTGCCTAGGGAACAGAGCCATCCACAGTGGGCAGGTCTTCCCACCTCGATGTAGTCAAGATAATCCCCCCAGACAGGCTCAGAAGCCTGTCTTCCATAGGATTTCTAGATTTTGTCAAGTTGACACAAACCCTCACAGGCTCTAACACTCCCTTGTTCACAGCAAATTATACTTCACTTTACTGATAAATGACTTGAAGTATCAACAAAAGAGATTTTATGGAAGGATCAAAATGAAGTGTTGGGCCAGTCAAAATAGTAAGGGATGAGTACTGCTTGTCTCCAACAAACATCACTCATATAAATGGCATTTTAGTCTGAATATGGTACCCAGGTAGGCAAGCTTCTGTGGGCTGTTTATAAAGCAACTGTCTTCACATGCTGTTTTACCTCCCCTCCCCACCCACCTCCATGCTAAGGATAGAACCCTGGGCTCCACCCACATGTTCTACCACCAAGTTCAATTTCCTAGACTACTTATTTAAAAAAAAAACTTTATTGAGAATTTCATACATGCGTATAAGGTGTTTTGATCAAATCCATGCCCACTCCCTCCCCTCCAACACCTCCCATATCTCCCCATCACTTTTTTCTGACAACTTTGTGTTTTCTTTTCCTTCCTTCCTTCCTTCCTTCCTTCCTTCCTTCCTTCCTTCCTTCCTTCCTTCCTTCCTTCCTTCCTTCCTTCATTTCTTTCTTTCTTTCTTTCTTTCTTTTGTCTCTCTCTTTCTCTCTCTCTTTCTTTTTATGGGGCTCCTTGCTACTCTAACATTCCCCCCTCTGAAGAGGTAACCCTAAAATCTTTTA
>NW_008328118.1:253921-254545 GCF_000622305.1 Nannospalax galili
CTTAGCTACAGGTGGGCACTACAGTATTGGAGACCAAGATTTGAAGTCTTACATCTGAGCAGCACTTTCTGGTTAGGAACAAAAAACATCAATGAGAAATAATTGTCTAAATAACTTTTTATATGGACTTAAGTATAATATCCAGGAAGTGTAATCCCTTGAACTCTTAAAGAAATATACCGATCACTTTAATCTTTGGTTATACTTTCCTTTTGGATGTTCAAGACCACAGAGTTGGCCCAAATAAATCAATTTATTTTTGCTCTTAAGGTCATTTGAGCATCTGTTCCTCAGGGGTCACATGGGCTTGTGAGGCACCCCTGGCTCCTTTCTTTTACCAGTTCTATGTGAAGATCAGTCAAAGGTCTTGCTTGACCATGGCTGGCTTCACTTGGAAGCATGGAGGAAATATTTCCTCTGTGTTGACCCTCCTCTTTGTAGACTGGGCACTGGTTCAAGTCCATCTTGTGGGGTCTCCATGGCCTCCCTGAACAGGAGGACAGGTAACTCACCACAGTTACGGGACATTTTGAGAGATGTTCCATAGTCCCCTGGAACTTAGTTGACCTTGCGGGGTAAGGGGCAAAAACTGTCCTTTAAGTCCCTCTGACCACATTAGTATAG
>NW_008328118.1:254678-255878 GCF_000622305.1 Nannospalax galili
CTGTGTTGGAAAAAATCTCCATTTCCAATTTCCTTTTAACATCTCTTCCTTTTTTTTTGTTTTTTTAAAATAATTATGAGGCATAATAGCATTAACAAATACAATTTCCATCTATTGTGAGAATTCTTTTCCTGGGGATACTAAGCAATGCTTATTACTCCCTTTCAAGGTTCTAGTGTCGAACCAATGTTTGATTAAAGTTTTACTGGGGAACCAATGAATTTCCTGAGCTTCCTTACAGAGATAATTGAGGGATTGCCAGGTGTATGTATGACCTGAGGGTATGCACACTGGAAAGCCTTTACCCAGCATGGGTCACGCCTTCTCTTCCTACCCTTCCCGAGATTGTAAACTTTAGCCCTCCCCAAATCCAGGCGACCTTGTGTGATTAGGAGCAAATTACGTACAGTTGGCTGGGAAGAGTGGTTGGATACTCCAGTGAGGGTCCAATGACCCTGCTTGGCCCTCCTTTAATGAATGAGCACATCCATCAACGAGCCCAATCGCGAAGATGTTTGGCGATCAGGCACAGCTGAAGTCGTGATGATGGTAGTTATTCCATGTAGTAGAGACTGCTGTACAGCATCATCTTATTAAAAGGACCTGGAATTTAAAAGGATTTGGTGCTAGGATCCACATATGAGGGAGAACATACGTCTTTTGTTTTTCTGAATCTGTGCTACTTCACTTAGTTTATTGCAAATTTCATTATTTAATCTTTCTTTACTGCCGAATAGAACTCCATTGTGTAAATAGACCACATTTTTGTTAATCACTCGTCAGCTGAGGGACACTTAGGTCGCTTCCATCTCTTAGCTATTGTGAAAAGAGCAGCAACAAACATGGTTGTGCAAGTGTCTCTACAATAGGATGAGTCCTTTGGGTATATGCCAAGGAGTGGTATAACCGGGTCATATGGTAGGTTCCTTTTTAGCTTTTTAAGAGTTCTTCACACTGTTTTTCATAGGAGTTTGCAATCCCACCAGCATTGAATGAGTGTTTCCCTTTTGCCATATCCTTGCCAGCATTTGGTATCATTTGTTCTCTTGACCCTAGCCAGTGACTGGGGAAAGGTGAAGCCTTAAGGTGGTTTTTAGTTGCATTTCTCTAATTCTAATGCTGTTGAACACTTTTAAAGATGTTTCTTAGACATCTTTATTTCTTCCTTTGAGAGCTCTCTGTTCAGATCTTTAGCACAAT
>NW_008328118.1:256656-291464 GCF_000622305.1 Nannospalax galili
GGTAGGATGGTCATTTTAACATTGTTAATTCTTCTAATACATGAACATGGATCTTTCTATCTCCTGGTGTCTTCCTCAATCTCTTTAATCATTTAAAATTTTCATTGTAGAGATCTTTGGTGTCCTTGGTCAGATTTATTCCAAGATTTTTTTTTTTTTTTTTGCAGCAATAGTGAATGGGAGCATTTCCCTGTATTCTTTCTCCAATTGCCTGTATTGGTATATAGAAAGGCTACTGATTTTTGTAGATTGATTTTATAACCTGTCACTATACTAAAACAGATTGGTTCTAGGAGTTTTTTGGGGGAACTTTTGGGATCTCTTATGTATAGTATCATATCATCTGCAAAAAGGGATAGTTTGACCTCTTCTTTTCCAGTTAGTGCTCCTTTAATTTCCTTTTTCTGTCTTATTGCTGTAGCAAGAGTTTCAAGCACTATGTTAAAGAGAAATGGAGATAGTGGGCAGCCTTTGTCTGGTTCCTGATTTCAATGGGAATGCTTCCAGTTTTTCTCCATTTAGAACGATGTGGGCTGTGGGTTTGTTGTATACACTTTGATTATGTTGAGGTATGTTCCCTCCTATTCTCTTTAGAACTTTTGTCATGACTGCATGTTGAATTTCGTCAAAAGCCTTTTTTGCATCTATTGAGATGACAATGTGGTTTTTTCTTTGAGTTCATTTATATGATTAATGACATTTATTGCCTTGCGTATATTGAATCATCCCTGCATCTCTGGGATAAAACCTGCTTGATCATGGTGAATGATCTTTTTGATGTACATCTGCATGAGGTTTGCAAGTATTTTCTTGAGAATCTTTGCATCTATGTTCTTTAAGGACATGGGTCTATAGTTTTCTTTTTGGGTGTGTCTTTACCCAGTTTGGGTATTAGAGTGATGCTGGCTTCAGAGAAGGAATTTGGGAGTTCTCCCTCTGTTTCTATTTTTTTTGAATAATTTAAGTAGTATCAGTCTGCTGTAAATCCATCTGGGCCTGGGCTTTTTTTTAGTCAGGAAGCTTTATAGTACTGTTTCAATTTCCTTATATGTTATGGATTTGTTTAAACTGCTGATCTTGGGCTGGGCGTGGTAGTACACACCTTTAGTCCCACCACTTGTGAGGCAGAGGCAGGCAGATCTTTGTGAGTTCAAGGCCAGCCTGGTCTACATAGTGAGTTCAGGTCAGCTGGGACTACAGCTGGGACTACAACAACAACAACAACAACAACAACAACAACAACAACAACAACAACAACAACAACAACAACAACAACAACAACAACAACAACAACAACAACAACAACAACAACAACAACAACAACAACAACAACAACAACAACAACAACAACAACAACAACAACAACAACAACAACAACAACAACAACAACAACAACAACAACAACAACAACAACAACAACAACAACAACAACAACAACAACAACAACAACAACAACAACAACAACAACAACAACAACAACAACAACAACAACAACAACAACAAACTGTTGATCTCTTCTTGGTTTAACTTTGGTGCTTCCCATGATTTCAGATATCCACTCATTTCTTTTAGATTTTCAAATTTAATAGTGTATAGATTTTTTAAAGTATTTCCTTATAATGTTCTGGAATTTTTTTGCTGTCTGTTATGATGTTTCCTCTTTCATCTCAGATTTTGTTAATTTGGAATTGTTCTTTCTTTCTTTTGGTTAACTGGATTATGGGTCTGTCTATCTTGTTTAACCATTTGTGTTGTATTTTCCTTTTCTTTGAATTCCAGGAATTCTTTTATTTCTTTCTTAATTTCTCCTTTGACCCACTCATTGTTTAGGAGTGTGCTGTTCAATCGCCGTGGGTTTGTGTAGTGACTAGCACTTCGTCCAGTGTTGATTTTGAGCCGTATTGCTTTGTAGTCCAATAGAATGCATGGAATTATTTCAATATTTTTGTATTTGTTGAGGTTTGTTTTATGCCCCAGTATGTGTTCAATTTTTGAAAAAGTTCCATGGGGTGCTGAATAGAATGTGTATTCTTTGGTGCTTGGGTGGAATATTTGAAAGATGTCTGTTAGGTCCATTTGATGTATGGTATCATTTAATTCAGATGTCTCTCTGTTTATTCTTTGTCCAGTTGACCTGTCTAATGGAGACAGTGGGGTAGTGAAGTCCCCTGCTGTTACTGAGTTGGGGTTAATCTGTATCTTAAAGTCCTGTAGTATTGTTTTTATGAATTTGGGTGCACCAGAGTTTGGTGCATATATGTTCAGGATTGTAATATTTTCTTAGTTAATTGTTACTTTGATCAGAATGAAGTGACCTTCCTTATCTCTTCTGATTAGTTTTACTTTGAAGTCTATTTTTTCAGATATTAGAATTGTAACCCCTGCTTGTTTCTTAGTGCCATTTGCTTGGAATATTCTTTTCCATTCTTTTACCTTAAGGTAGTGCCTGTTTTTGAAGGTGAGATGTGTTTCTTGAAGACAGCAAAAAGATGGATTTTGTTTCTTAATCCATTCACTTAGGCTGTGCCTTTTGACTGGGGAGTTCATTGATATTTAAAGTTATTATTGAAAGATGCATGTTGGTTGCCATCATTTTGATTGCTGTTTGTGTTCTTTGTCTAATTTTGTGTTTCTTAGATTATACCTTTATTTATTTTCTTTCGTTGCCCCTGGGGAATAGTTGTTCCTTTCTCCATTCTTTGTATTGCTTCAAGTATTCTTTGAAGGGCTGGTTTTCTGGGCATGTATTCATTCAGGCTTTTCATGTCATGGAAGATTTTTCTTTCCCCCTCAATTGTAATAGACATTTTTGCTGGGTAGAGTATTCTGGGCTGACATCGATTGTCATTTAGAACTGGAAATACCTTGATCCAGGATCTTCTGGCTTTCAGAGTTTGCGTTGTCAGCTGTAATTCTGATGGGCTTTCCTTTATATGTGACTTGTTCTTTTGCTGCTTTCAGTATTCTCTCTTTGTTCTATACATTTAGTGTTTTTACCATGATATGCTGTGGGGGTTTCTTTTCTGGTCCTGTCTATTTGGTGTTCTGTGTGCTTCTTGTATTTGTATGGGGATGTCTTTCCTTAATTTTGGAAAATTCTCTTGTACAATCCTGTTTAAGATCTGGTCAATACCATTAATCTGAAATTCATTTCCTTCTTCTATGCTTATGATGTGTAGATTTGGTCTTTTCATGGTATCTCACATCTCTTGCATATTCCATTCCTGTGGGTTTTTTTTTAATTTAGTTTTTTTATAATCTTTGCTTGAGTGGTCCAATTCTTCACCTTTATCCTCCAGTATTGATATTCTGTTTTCTATTTCATCCATTCTAGTGGTGAGGCTTTCCCCTGTTGTTTCACATTGACTTATTGAATTTTTCACTTTCTTCTTCATTTCTGCCTGAGTTTTCTTCAGTCTTTCTCTCTCTTTTGTGAATTCATTCAGAAGTTTATCCTTGTCTTATTTTAGTTCTTTGATTTGTTTGTGTGTTCTTTAAATTCGTTAAATTCCTTGATCTTGTTTATGGTTGTTCTTTTAAATTCAGTTTCCTGGGTTATCTCTAGGGGCTTCTCCTTGTAGAACTCTTCTACAGGACTGGTGGATTTTGGTGGGGATGTAGTGTTTCGGCTTTCCATTTTATTATTCTTTTGTTGTCATTTTGGCATGTGGATTTCTTTTGTTGTTTGTGATTTTAATATGAGAATGAAATTGAAGTTTGCTTCTGTTTGTATTTTTGGTGTGCCTTGGTCCTTTTCTTATTGGTTATGTAAACCTGGTTGGTCCAGATTTCAGGTTCTTTCAGGTTTTATTTTGGAGGGAACTGATGGCTTCAGATGAGCAACTTAGGAGCTCCCACAGAAGCCCACGTCAGGGTCCAGTCAGGTACACTCAAGCTTCCTTCTAAGGTTTGGACCCCTACTAGCAGGGACTCAGGGCAAAATCTGGGAAGTTCCCAAGGGGGGGGGCAATTTTGGAACTCCCAGGTCTGCTGAGTTCTCAGCTCCTATGCCAAAGGGAGGCTTGATCAGGCACTCTGGTGGTCTGCTGAGATCTCAGCTTTAGCCTACCAAATGCTTTCTTGACTACTTCTAAATTAAGCAAACCTTGGTTCCTGGGACTGGTTCTTCCATTTGCTGATGCTAGCTGCTAGGTAGGGCCTGGGTGGTGTAAATGGTTGGGAGTCTTCTGTAACAGAGCAGGAAGCAAGGTGAGCCTTTAAGACTTTACCTTTAATATGCTTCTCTTTCCTATTCCTAGACTTTACCTTTAATACGTTTCTCTTTCCTGTCCTTAGTAACATACTTAAAAGAAAGAAGTTAAAAAGGAAAGAAAGACAAAGAAAACCGGGGTTGGGATCAGTTGGTGGAGTGCTTCCCCAGTATGCACAAAGCCCAGGTTTTGATCCCCTGTACTACGTAAAACTGGGAATGGTGGCCTATGACTGTAATCCCAGCACTCGAGAGTGGCAGCAGAAAGATCAAGGTCATTCTGAACTAAATAATGAGTTCAAGGATAACCTGGGGTATGTGAGATTCTGTCTAAAAAACAAGACAAAAGGAATAAGAAGAAGCCCCAAACCAAAACCAGTCAAACAATCACTCTGTCAGGTAGGATCTCCGATGTCAGGAATGGATGAGAGGCCCAGGAGGCTGGGAGGTTGAAGAGTATCCAAGGAGTCATAGACAGATAGGACATAATTTATGTACTGGCACACAGGCTGATTGGGGGGCACCCAAGCACACGGGCCACACACAGGGAGGCCTAGTCACATTCTCAGACTGGCACACGGGCCACAGGCAGGCACACAGGCCTATAGGAAAGCACACACTGGCAGTCTGGTGAGGCCAAAGGCCTATGACTTCAAAGCCATATTTATACAGAATCACATAAAAGTGACATTTTGCCTGGAATATTATATAGCAGACATTTTTTTTCTGATTTGTTCTGGACATCAACCCTTGGATGTCCAACATTAGCCATTTTGGCCCAAGTCAGATATTCATATCAGTGCTGTGTCTAAACATGAACTGCCTTCTGTTTCCTACACCCCCAAGCAGAGTTAGACTTTCCTCTAAGGAACTCCCATATTTATCTCATTCCAATGCAATTTTGTATTTGCATTTGTCTTTCCCTGTTTTCCGTTTTCACCATCTAAATGCAAATCTTACTTTTTTAAAATGTCCCTTTGCCACCATATTGTAGAGTCTGAAATGAGACTAATCAATGTCTGTCTTGTTATTCATTGTTTTTCTTTTTTTCTTTTTTTTGAGACTGAGTCTCACACTGTAGCCCAGGCTGGCCACTGACTTTCAACAATCCTGCCTCCATCTCCCAAGGTCTTGGGATTACAGGTGTGAGCCTGCTCAGCTAGTCAGTGCCTGTTGATTGAAGGCTCTCTGTGAGTTCCAGAGAGAACTCAGTAGGAATATCTTAGACCAGGATATGCTTCACTCTCAATTCCTCTGATAACTACCTTTGGGACCACAAGTTCTCAACAGCCTCTTCTCACTAGTAAAGTGGAAACATTACCATCCACCCTGGCAGCAATCTTATGCAATATTAGAAGAGTCAGTGATCCTTTATTCATTCAGTTTTTGTCATTTCAGCAAGTGTTTGGAATGAGCCAGGTACTCTGGTAGGTACCAACAGTATAACATCGTCTTTGCCTTATAAAGCTTTCAACTGAGCAAGGACAAGCAAATAATTTAACAAGTATTTATAATACAACTGTGAAAATTATAATAGGAGAAGCTGAAGGTGCCGGGGCCACAACCTAGTCTGGGGATCAGAAGGAACTGTCCCAAATGGTGTGAACTAGGTGTGAAGAACTCTCTATACTTATCTCAGTTAAGACTGCCCTTCAAGACTCTCCCAGAAGTGTACAAACAGCCTCTTGTCTGTCAAAGCCAGCTTCACATAATCATCCTACGGTACCAGCCTGGAGGACAGGGTGAGGGAGTCAAAGCCCACTCAGTCAGCTCCCGAGGGTGTCCGATGGACACGGTGTGGGTTTGCAATAAGGACAGTTAGCTTGACTTAATGTGTGGCCTCAAAGATCATCAATTTCAGATCTTAGCAGTTTTCAAACACCATGGAGGTGAGGAAGAGAGACATTATCAACTCCGACAACAGCGACATGGTCTCCTTCACTTGCCCTTCCTTCTCCCTTGAATTCTCTCAGTGATGCTGGGGATTGAGCTCAGAGCCTCATGCATGCTGAACATAGGCTCCCCCACTGACCTATATTCCCAAGCCACCACATGTAAGTGTGTATCTACCTACCTCCCTATCCACCCATCCCGAGACACACACATACCTATGCCAAGCCTTTTGAAACCTTTTACATCGCAGATAACTTGAAACTTTACCCTAAATACTTCATCATGCACTTTGAAAGGATAAAGACATTTTCCTACCATCCACAGCATCACTATCACCTCTATAAGATCTAATAGTACAATAGTGATACTGAATTTTGGGCCCATTTTTTTCAGTTATCAAAAAATTCTGTTTATTTTTTTACGTCAGAGGACGACTTGTGGGAGTTGGTTCCCTCCTTCCACCTTTACAGGGTCCCAGGGATCAAACTCAAACTCAGGTCATCAGGCTTGGCAGGAAGAATCCTTAGCTGCTGAGTCACCTTGCCAGCATTTTTAAAAGTTGTTTTCCCTTTTTAACTTGTTTTTATTGAGTTCTTGTGAGTTTCATACAATATATCTTGATCCTATTTAGACCCCGACCTTATCTACACCCCTTTTAAAACCTCCTGCCAGATTTCATGTCCTCTGTTGTATATACTAAGGCCTTTCGAGTCAAATTTATGTCCCCAAATGTCCTTTGGTGTGGGTCCATCCACTGGTGCTTGGTTAACCTGTTTACTGTCACACCCTTAAGGAAAACTAACTCCCTTGCCCAGCAGTTATTGGTTGCCAATAGTTCCTCAGATAGACTTCCCTGCTTCCCCACTTCTATGCTGGGGTTTTGTCCAGCTTGAGCTTGCTTGTGTATGCTATTTTTTATTGTTGTTTGAGACAGGTTCATATTACATAGCCCTGGTTGGCTTGGCACTCACTGTATAGCCCAGACTAGCTTCAAATTCTTGGGTGATCCTCCTGCCTCTGCCTCATGCCTATCTCAAAAAAAAAAAAAAAAAAAATTGTCCTTTTTCTTCATGTCATCTGTGCTGGATAACTTTGGTGTCAACTTGACACACCTGGGTTGAGGGAGCCTCAACTGGGAAATTGTCTCCATTGGACTGGCCTGTGGCCATGTCTGTGGGGCATCTTCTTGATTATTGAGTGATGTGGGAGGATCCAGCCCACTGTGGGTGGTGCCACTCCTGAACATGTGGGCCTGTGTTGTAGAAGACAGTGGTCTGAGCACTGGTCAGAAAAGCAAGCCAGTAAGCAGCGATCCTCCATGGCCTGTGCTCTAGCTCCTACCTCCAGGTTTCTGCCCTGAGTTCCTCCCTTGGGCTCCCTCATGAACTGTGACCCGGGAGATGTAAGCTGAATAAACCCTTTCCTCCCCAAGTTGGTAGTGGTCAGAGTGTTTTGTCACAGCAATGGAGAAACAAGAATCAACTTTTGCATTTTATGTATTTGATTGTCAGGTCTCTGGTTTATTCATTTATTTGTTTATTTTTTTGAGACAGTCTAACTATGTAGCCTTGGCTGGCTTGGAACTCCCTAAGTAAACCAGGCTAAGGTCCTCCTGCCTCTGCATCCTCAAGTTCTGAGATTACAGGCTTGAGCCATCATACTTGACTTGGTTTCTTTTAATCTAAAAAGTCTTTTCACCTTGTCTTTCATGACACTGTTAATTTGAAATGAAGCTAGGTTGGCCTGATGGGACAGTCCATTCTAGACCCATCACACTGTTGCCTCCTGGTCAGACTGCAGCTAAACACTTTTTGGCAAGAAGAATAAAAGGAAATTTTGTGTATTTCCCATTTTAAGTTACCAGGAGATATAATGTCAGTTTTTTTCCTGTGGCTGGTGATGCTACATTTGACTGAGTCCAGTGATGCCTGTCAGAGTTCTCATCACGGAGCTGCAACTTATTTTTCATGATAAAAGAGGAGGAGTATTCTGAGTGGGGCAAATAGCCCATTCTTTAACAGTCTTTTATCC
Organism: Nannospalax galili; assembly: GCF_000622305.1. NCBI lineage: Eukaryota > Metazoa > Chordata > Mammalia > Rodentia > Spalacidae > Nannospalax > Nannospalax galili. Next base: position 264,791 of record NW_008328118.1, read on the forward strand.
TTGGCTTAGCAACTAATGATGCTGCTGTTCTGATTATAGTGCTATGCCTGCGTTTGTTAGCCGGCTCCTTCCAACCTTCGAAAAAATTGAACTTTGAATTGTAGATTCCCTTTTTGTTGTTCAGTTCAATATTAAATCCTTTATTATTATTTTTGATCATCAAATTGGCATTGGCCAATAGAGCCAATGCCTTTGACTTCTGATTGCTTGTATTAATTTCTAGGATTATTCACCTGAGGTTAACAGTTGCTTTATGCTCTGGGTAAGGCAAAAAAAAAAAAATCTTTTTTTGAGCAGGGTTTGAGGCTAGATAAGAAATCTGAATAACTGTGCTCTGATCTGAGTAACTATTTGAACAATTTATAGTAGGTTGGGGGTATAGTTCAGTGGTAGAGTGTTCGCCTAGCATGCAGAGCCCTGGGCTCAAACCCCAGCACTGAGAATAAAGGACTCGTCTATGTTTTCCAGGTGTAGTGACATACCTCTAATCCCAGTATTTGGGTAGCTGAGGCAGGAATATTTCCATGAGTTTAAAGCCAGCCTGGGCTACATAGTGAGTATTAGATGAATCAGGGAGGGTTACATTAGCAAGACCCTGTAAAAGAAGAGAGAGGAGCAGGAGAGCTGGCTCAGCATTGAAGAGCACTGGCTGTTCTTGCAGAGGACTTGGGTGTGGTTCCCAGAAACCACATGGTGGCTAACAATTGTCCATAACTCTAGTTCCAGGGGATCTGATGCCCTCCTCTGGCTTCAGCAGGCAACAGACACACGCAGGCATACATGCAGGCAAACACTCAGACACATGAAATAAAATTTTTTTAATGAATAAAAAAAGAAACAAATTTATTTATTAGGAGAAAATGAAGTCCTAGAAATCACTAGTACTTTTTGTTTTGCTTTGATTCATTTTATTTTATTTTATGTGTATAAGTGTATTGCCTGTATGTGTGTAAGGGCACCTGTGTCCTGCAATGCCTGAGGAGGTCAGAAAGGGATGTTGGATTCCCTTGGAATTGGAGTTTCAGACAGTTGTTAGCCACCATGTGGGTGCTGGGAATTGAACCTGGGTCCTCTATAACAGCAGTCAGTGCTCTTAACTTTTGAGCCATCTCTCCAGCCCTCATTGTTTGTTTTTTGAAACACTCTTGCGTATCCCAGGCTGGTCTCAAACTTCTAATCCTGTCTCTACCTCCCAAGTGCTGGGATGACAGATATGTGTCATCACAGCTGATTTTATGTGGTCCTGGAGATTGAACCCAGGGCTTCCTGCATGCTGAGCAAACACTCGATCCACTGGAGCTAAGCAGTGGTTTTTTTGAGACCTGGCTTAACACTATCATCCTAGCTGGACTAAAGCTCTTATAGACCAGGCTTTCCTTGTACTTGCAGAGACCCTCTTGCTTCTGTCTCCCAGGTGCTAGGATTGCAGGCCTATACTACCACACTCAGCTGAGAAAATTTTCTTTTAACCTAGAACCTTCCAGGGTGATACCAAGCTTGTGAGAGGCAATGTGGTTCTCAGGAAGAGGGCACGATTGCATAGATTAAAAAATTATCAGTCTCTAGGGCTGGGGATGTATTAACAGTTCAGTGGTAGATCACTTGCCTAGCATGGGTGAGGCCCTGGATTCAATCTTCAGTACTGAAAAAAGTCAGTCTCTAGCCTTTTCCTTCTTTTCTAGGGTTTCTGACATAAATTGATATATCTGTCAGCTACTACCATAGTTGTGCTGTCTGACAAATTATCCTGAAACTCGGTGCTTAAGACAATAGTCCTTCATTTTCCTGTTCCTGAGTCTTCAGGTTGGTCACAAAGTGAACCATGCTAGGCTGTCCTTGGCTGCAAGCTCAGACTGGATCTGAAGTTGTGCTTGTATGTGTGTTATCCTCCTTGGAACATTGGCATGTGGTCTGATCTCTGTTCCTGTCTCTGGGCCCAAGGTGAGGGGACAGGTTTGTGGGCCTGGCAAGGGCCTCTCTAAGCCAAACTGACTTCATCCCATCAGTGACAGCATGAATACCCATTCTCCTAACAGTGTCAGTGTAGGAGTTTTGGACTAATTGGCTGCAGACTTGCAAGTCAGGCTCCCCTCCTAAAGATAAGCATGACAAGCAATTGGAAGTAAGAAAGGAAGCTGGGTGTACTGGCTGACACCTGTAATCGAAGCACTCTGGAGGCCGAGACAGAATTGCCAAAGTCTGAGGCTACCTTGGGCTACATATCAAGTATCAAGCCAGTCAGGTTACATAGTAAGGCCCTGTTCTAGCTGGGAATGGTAGTGCATGCCTGTAATCCCAGTACTCAGGAGGCAGAGGCAGGATCACTGCAAGTTCCAGACCAGCCAGGAGTACATGGTGAGACTATCTAAAAAAATAAAAATCAATAAAGAATATCCTGTCTCCAACAACAAAAATAAATAAACACAAAAAAAGAAAAAGAGGGGATGGAGAGATGGCTCAGTGGTTAAGAGCACTGACTGCTCTAGCAGAGGACCTGGGTTCGATTCCCAGCACCTACATGGCGGCTACGAACTGTCCTTAATTCCAGTTCCAGGGGAATCCGAAGCCCTCTTCTGACCTCCGTGACGTTGCATGACACAGGTGCACTCACATACATGCAGGCAATACACTTATACACATAAAATAAAAATAATAAATAAAATATTAAAAAAAAAGAAAAAGAGTTGGACGTGGTGGTGCACGTCTTTAATCCCAGCATTTAGGAGGCAGAGGTTGGCAGATCTCTGTGAGATCAAGGCCAGCCTGGTCTACATAGTGAGAAACACTGCACCTCTTCTTCTTAGTGCTATTTTATTTTTATTTTGTTGTTCTTGTTTTGAGACAGTCTTAATGTAGTCCAGGCTGGCCTTGAACTTGCTATATAGCTGAGAACAACCTTGGACTCCTGATTCTCCTGCCTCCACTTCCCAAGTTCTGGGATTACAGGCATGTGCCACCACTTCCAGTTTTCCCTGATCAAATCCAGGGCTTTGTGCATGCTAGGCAAGCACTCTAATTGACTGACCTACACCAGCAAATCCCTCCTCAGGCTCTTAATAGATGTTTCTTATCTCCTGAAATTTCTGGAAGGGACTTGACTAGCTTCTTGACCAAGGGCTCTTGTCAGTTGTAAAAAATATTTTATTTATTATTTTTATTTTATGTGTATGAGTGTATTGCCTGCAGGGATGTCAGTGTACCCATGTGGTGCCATGCCCACAGAGGTCAGAAGAGGGTGTCAGATCCCCTGGACTGGAGTTATGGACAGTTCTTAGCCTCCATGTGGGAGCTGGGAATGGAACCTAGGTCCTCTGCAGGAGCAGCCAGTGCTTTTAACTGCTGAGCCATCTCTCCAGCTCCCTCTTGTCAGTTTTTACAGTAGAGGCAGAGAATGGTGGATCCCTTAAGTTAAACATGTAACAAAATCATGGCAGGATGAAAACACAGTGTGACTGCAGCTAACCTTACACTTCTTCAGTTCTCCAGCACATCCCAGCATGCTTACATCTTAGCACAGATATCTGCAGTCAGCAATCACACAGGAGATCTGCAGTCTGTCTTTGCATCTGCACCTACCATCCTGTCCACGACACACCCACCTTTGTGTTCTTCCGTTTTCCTGTCTAGGGCTGATCCTGACATCTCCAGAAAATTTCCATTCCAGATTTCCAAAGTAATCACCTCTTTCCCTCAACTCCCCTGGAGCAGGGTCTCTCAGCATAGTTCCAGCTCCCTACATAGCCCAGACAGGCTTTGAATTCACAGTCCTCCTGCCTCAGCCTCTTGAGTACTGGGATCACAGACATGTGCCAGCACCTGAGCCCCTAAACCATTTCATTTCTTCTTTCTATCTTCAAGTTTTTCCTCACCAAATGCTGTTTACTGCTGGCCACTTTAGTCCCTTCATCTAAAAAAAAAAACCAAAAACAATCTCATGCTTGATTGTGCATCTCCCTTCAGATTCTGCCATATGGAATTGTTCATGGGAATCTAAAAAAGGAGAAAGGACTCCTGTGGGAATGATGGTTCCTGAGAAATAAAAGTAATTAAAAGAGGATATTGGGGCTGGGGTGATGGCTTAGTGGGTAGCGTTTTCTGTGAAAGTGTGAAGACCTGAGTTCAGATTTCAGCACCCATGTTAAAGGTAGGTAGGGCAACTTGTGTTTGTAACTGTAGCACTCTAGGGTGAAGGTGGGGTGGAGGCAAGCAGAACCCTGGAGCTCATTGACCAGCCGGTCTAGCGAATCAGTAAGCTCCAGATCCATCGAGAGACCCTGTTTCAAAATATAAGGTGGATAGGCTGAGATGGCTCAGTGGGTAAGAGCACTTGCCAAGTGAATATACCGATCAGAGTTCGGATCCCAGCACCCATACTCCAGGTTCAGTGAGAGACTCTGGCCTCCTATACACCACACACACACACACACACACACACACACGCACACATGCACTCACACATACATACCCACACTCGCACACACACATTAAAATCAAACAAATTGTGGAGAGAGATTGGAGAAGACACCCAACACTGACCTCTGGCCTTCACACACACTTCTGCACTTGTGTGTGCAAATCTACTCCACAACTCACACACAACAACAAAAAAATCTTCAAGAAATCAGTTGATACTGTGTCATCAATCAAATGAATGTATAATTGTCTGAAGATGAAAAAAAGAAATTTATTAATTTATTAAATGAGTCCAGGAGGTTTACTGGTCCATGTATTAAAAACAAATAGTATTTTACTATGCTGTTTAATAACCATTTGAATTGCAGTTAAAAAGAAAAGAGAGGGGATGAGGCTCTAGCTCAGCTGGTAGCAATTCAGTGCTGCCTGGGCTACAGAGAGAAAACCTGTTTCAAACAAAATAAACCCCACAAAGCTCTAAAAAGTCTCTTCCATTTTCCTCCCCTCTGACCCTGCCATTGGGTACTCAGCCATAAGGTGGGCAGGTTGAAGGGGTCTGTGGTTTGGGAATGGGAGCTGGTGGTAGATTGAGCCCAGCAAAAAGGGGAAAGCTGTCAACGAGCTCTGCTCTCCAGAGATGCTGAGGGTGCAGATGGAAGGCACGAGGAGTTTGGAAAGTGGCTTCCTCTTATCCTGGGGTGTCTTGCTTACGGGTCATATGATCCTTCCTTTTTCTCTGGTGGCAATAATCTTAGTGAAAATGCAGTTCTCAAATCTACTTTCCTGAGTTAAAAGCCTTCCCATTCAGTTTAGAGCTGTGCTCCTGACACTCCAAGCAAAGCAGATGGTTCTCCCTCCCGAGAAGCAGGCGGCCATCTGCTGAGGGGGCATTTGGCTCGAGCCTCGGGAAGGAAGCAACCACCCAAGAATTCTACCTTATGCTTGAAATGCCATCATCCGTGATGATAACTAATGCTTATTGAGCACTTACTATGTGCCAGGCCCTGTTCTAAGGACATCACATGCATCACAGTAATTCACCATGAGACATGGGACTAGTAATATCAAACCTGTTTTAGGGATCAGGACAACTAGGTACAAAAAGGTTAAAGTACTGGCTCGGGATATAGCTCAGTGGTAGAGTACTTGCCTACCATGTACAAGACCCTGGATTCAATTTTTTTTTTTTGAGGTATCCCTGTAGCCCCATTTGGCATAGAACTATGTAGACCAGGCTGGCCCAGAACTCACAGAGATCCACCTGCCTTTGCTTCTGAAATGTTGGGATTAAAAGCATGTGCCACAAGCCTGGCTCTGGGTTCAGTTCTTAGCACAAAGAAAGAAAGAAGAAATGAAGGGAGGGAGGGAGGAGGGAGGGGGTACTGAGGGGGAGAGAGAGAGGGAGAGAGGGAAAGAGAGAGGGAGGAAGTTAGGAAGGGGAAGGGAAGGGGATGAAGGAAAGAAAGAAAGAAAGAAAGAAAAGAAAGAAAGAAAGAAAGAAAGAAAGAAAGAAAGAAAGAAAGAAAGAAAGAAAGAAGAAAGAGAACTGGGAGTGGTGGCCCATGCCTTTAATCCTAGCACTTGGGAGGCAGTGGCAGGTAGAGCTCTGTGAGTTCAAGGCCAATCTAGTCTACATAGTGAGACATAGTGCGACCCTGTCTCAAAACACCGAAACCAAACCAAAGCAAAATGAAACAAGGAAAAACCACAAAGGAAGGATGGATTACTTTCTGTCTATAGTAATTAGGGGCAAAAGTTAGGTCTGAACAGGCAGTCTTGGCTCCAGGGATCAGGCCAATGCTCTGCGTCCCTGGAACTCATAGCTTCTCTCTCTCTCTCTCTCTCTCTCTCTCTCTCTCCTCTCTCCTGCTCTCTCCAGCTACCTACACTATCTACACTGAGCAGCTGATAGGAAAATTCATTTGAGTCATTCACACTGCTGTGTAAATGAGATTCTCAGATGACTTCCTGCCCACTTGACAGCAGATCACCAGACACTGGGAGTTTGACATTGAGGAGGAAGCGTTTCATGCAGGGAGCTAACATTTACTGGGCACCAACTCAGATTTCATATTTTTTTTTATTTTACTTTTCATAGGCACAAATTCTTTGGTAGATGAGAAAAGCCCATTCTACAGATGAATATGAAAGCAAATACCCTAAACCAGTTAAGGTGATGCATGGAATCCTAACACTTGGAGGTTGGAGGCAATGTTACTATAGCTGTGAGAGGGTCAGAACCTGGGCCCTGGTAGCCCTAGCAAGCTAGGCTCTGCTACCTGTCCTCCAGTAGGCAACTAAAGAGACGAATTAACTGTCAAAAACAGAGAAAGGAGATTTATTCAGTGTGGTCACATTGGGAAGAGGAACAAAGAGGTTCAGTGCACCTCCCACCCCCCAGTTTATCTTCGGGATCCTGACATGAGGTCTAGGTATAAATATAGGGCAAAGAAGTATGTATAACTAAGCTGTTCTGGCTAAGTGTGGGCCCATCCACCATAGATCCATCCTTGTCTCAGCTCTAGTCTCTGCTATGAGGTGGTCCGACGCTGTCAGAACAATGAGGACACAGTCCTCCTTGGTTTGGCACTAGGTTTCAGCCTTTTCCCTCTCCTAGCATGAGATTCCTGGAGAAGTTTTGATTCATTGGGGTCCATTTTTCAAGTCTCAGCCAGAGGGCTATAGACATCTTCATTCCTTCTAGGACAAGTTACTCAGGAGGATCAGTTGTAAGGCCAACCTGGCCTGCATAGCACATTTGAGGACAGCCTGGGATACAAGGGACACATGTCACAAACAACAAAACTTAAGAAAGCACAGAATGATTGTACATAATATGAGTATAGCAGTGTAAAGATGTATGGAGTTGGGCTGGGGACATAGCTCAGTTTGTAGAGTGCTTTTCTGGTAAGAGCAAAGCCCTGGGTTTCAAGTCCTGGAACTGCATAAACAGCATTTCAGGGGTTGATGGTACAAGCCTGTAAGCCCAACACTTAAGAGGGGAATCAGGAGTTCATGGTTATCCTCAGGTATATAGTAGTTTGAGGCCAACCTAGGCTAAATGAAACCTATCTCGAACCAACTACAGCAACAAAACCTAACAATAACCATAAAAATTCCGATTTAGTTGAATTAAATGTGCTCTTTATTCTCAGGAGCAATACTTCATCTTTCCTACAATAACTTTTTGCTTTTATTTATCTGAATAAGTGTAATGAGTATCTCTTCTCCTACATTCAGCAGTGTGACTATGCATAAACGTAACTCACGGCAACAGTGACTGGCCTCATTCTCTAATCTTCTGTTCGTGTTGGATTTCCCTAAGATATGGTATTTTCAAGCTAATTTCAGTTATTTTAGTCGTACTTTCCTACATTCATTGTAAAAGGTAAGACATTAAGGACAGAAGAAAAATTCCAGCATAAACAGCTACTTACAGTGATGCTGTTGGGAGGGGTCTGTGGGCTCCTGTGGGCTAAGCCACCAACTGGAGGCAGCTCTAACAGGACAGTTACTCTTGAAACACTGTTGAATTAGTTAAAAGTGCCAGAGTCATTTATGTCATCTATCAAAACAGGTTTTTGAGACAGGGTCTCATATGCCCTAGCCTGGCCTTGAACTCCCAGTCCTCTAGCCTTCCCTTCCCAGGTGCTGGGCGTCCAGGTTTGCACCATCACACTTAGCCAATGCAACTGTTTTTACCATATTAGTGAAACCACAGCCTGCAGCTCTCAGAACTCTGAAAGAGCTGCTCTAGTTCTTCGGCTCCCCTTCTTGGTACAGGCTGTCCTGAAACATAAACGGTACAGTTGACTAACACATGGTAATGGCAGGAATCAGTGGCCCCTGAGGCTGTAGTTGCTTGTCTAACCAGGGACCACACAGCTAATCCTTCTCTCTAGCGGATCCTCCTGAAGCAGCCCTTCCACCAGCCCTGTGCACGCCCCCTCCCATTGACTGACCAGCTAGGGCCATGCCAGTCTTACAGAGGCTGACATGTTGTTTTGGAGAGCTCTTTCTCAGAGTAAGAACTGTCCTCTACCTTTTATGTTTGGAGAAAGTGGGGCTCCTAGAGCCCAGATTTAGCCCCTTTGGGAGGCCCTGGACACTTGTGACTGGCTGGCTGGAATGGCAAAGCAGCTTTCTGAAGGGGAGAGAGGATGAGATGTTTGTTAAAGACAAATCTGCAGCCCTGGGTCTGGAAACACAGTTGGTAACTTAATGATAGCCAGGCCTGTCTCTTCTGGGGCTTTTGTGTCCTGGAGGAAGAAAGTTGGATGCATAATAATATGCTCTGGATTTGCTATCTATCTACCTATCTATCTATCTATCTATCTATCTATCTATCTATCTATCATCTATCTATCTATCTATCTATCTATCTATCTATCTATCATCTATCTATCTATCTATATCTATCTATCTATCTATCTATCATCTATCTATCTATCTATCATCTATCTTCTATCTATCTATCTATCTATCTATCTATCTATCTATCTATCTATTTATTTATTTAATTTGTTGTTTTTTGAGACAGTGTCTCAAGCCCAAGCTGGCCTTGAACTTGCTTTGTAGCGCAGAATGGCTTTGAATTATTGATCTTTTCTCTTCTACCTCTGGGATTACAGATGTGTGCCACCACACCCTGCTCTGGAATTGTAATTAATTAAAACCATCTTTTATATTTATGCATATGAAAGCTGGGCGTGGTGGCACACGCCTCTAATCCCAATACTTGGGAGGCATAGGCAAGTGAATCTCTGTGAGTTCAAGGCCAGCCTAGTCTATATCGTGAGCTCCAGGCCAGCTGAGGCTACAGGGAGACCCTGTCTCAAAAAATAATTAAATAAATAAATATATATATTTATGCGTATGAGTGTATTGTCTGAGTGTAAGTACACCCATGCCATGCAGTGCCTGAGGAGAAGAGAAGAGGGTGTTGCATGCCCTGGAACTGGAGTTACAGATGGTTAGTTGCCATATGGGTGTTGGGAATTAAACCCAGGTCCTCTGCAAGAGCAGGCAGTATACTTATCTGCTGAGCCATCTCTCCAGCCCCTGAAATTGTAAATTAGTACTCAGATCATCTGAACCCTCTACTGCCTAAGCAGGACATTATCGTATACGAGGACAGAGAACTGCTTACCACAGGCCAGTTATAACTTTAAAATACCCTCCTTCTCTTCCAACTGAAAATGCCCCAAATGCACCAGGATGCCTGAAGGTCTGCCACATACCCGTAGACTAGTCTCTGTTTCGTGGGTTACCTTTACCTGCTGTAACTTCACTTGAGTTTTGAAACCTCTTTGCAAAGGACTTCCAGCTTTGGCTTTCGTCAGAGGCCGAGAGAAGGTGTGAGCTGGCAGGCTCCAACTCTCTAACGTGTATACCTACCAATATGTGAGCTCCAGTTATGGTCCATGTATATTTCTGGATCTAGGAATAGCTATCAGTTATGAACTAGCTGACTCACCAGCAGAGAGGTCCATTGGAAGCGGATGAGAACAGAACCATGTTCTGTAGTACTGTTACCGTCTACCTAATTCTTCTTTCATAAAATACTCTATGGATTCTGGTCCCAGCACTGAGAGAGCTTTGGAAGGAACCTCCCAAAATAACTCTCAGCAAGATATTGCTTCATTATGTTAGTTCTGCAATTTTATTTTCCAAATGATGCTTGTCTTTGAAGCTAGGCTAGGGAAGCTGTAGCTAAGATTACGTTGGGATTTGATGTTTTGTGACAGCACTTCCTTAGTGACTTTCAAAAGTTAGTTTTGAGCCAGGCATGGTGGTTGTGCACGCCTTTAATCCCAACACTCGGGAGGCAGAGGCAGGCGGATCTCTGTGAGTTCAAGGCCAGCCTGGTCTACATAGCGAGTTCTAGGACAGCTGGAGCTACAGGGAGACCCTGTCTCAAAAAGACCGAAAAAAAAAAAAAAGTTAGTTTTGATCTCTTAAAACATATGACAAAGCCAGCCATGATGGTGCACACCTGTAATCCCAGCAGAAGGCAGGAGGATCTCCAGTTCTGGGCCAGTCTGGGGTATATAGCAAGACCCTGTCTCAAAAATGAAGGAAGCATTTGGGAGGCAGAAGCAGGCAGACCTCTGTGAGATGAAGGCCAGCCAGGGACACCCAGAGACCCTGTCTCAAAAACAAAACAAAATAAAACAAACAAAAAAACCATAACACAGAACGTAGGTTCATCTTTTCCATTCTGCCATTCGCTTCCCAGACTAGCTGTAAATATTGAACGCTTCTTGTCAAGTCCTTGTCACAGGGGCTGGAGAAGACACAACAGCAAACAGAAAGCAACAGGCCCCAGATCTCCAGGAATTTGCCACTAGCAGGGAATAGTAGATACAGCTCCAGCCTGTATCCCAGCATTTGGGAGGCTGAGACAGGGGAATTGTCACAAGTTCAAGGCTACCTGCAGCTATATAGTACCAGGTTACCCCCGTCTCAGACTCTCTCTCTCTCACGCACACACACACACACACACACTCTTGCTCTCTCACACATACATGCATACACTCACATACATATACACACACTCGCATGTATACATACAGTCACATACATACTTTCACACACATGTACACACATACTCTCTCAAATACATACATACACATTCTCATACCCACATACACAGATTTCTCTCTCTCTCTCTCTCTCTCTCTCTCTTTCACTCACACACACACACACACACACACACACACACACACACACACACATTTCCCCAGACCAGGTTGAGAATCACCAGCTGAGGCTTGCTAGTACTTATCTGATAGCTATGGGAGTGAGATGCTTTTGCTATATAGGATGGCATGGTTCAGATGGATATTGTGTCCCTATGGGATGCCTGCATATATACCACAAACTACCAAGCTAAATTCAGACATGATACATGCCTGTAATCCCAGCACTGAGGAGACTGAAGCAGGAGGATTGCTGCAAGTTCGAGACCAACCTCGGCTATGTAGTGAGTATGGTAGCTCATATCTATAATCACAACACTCAGAAGACTGAGTGCAACCTAGTGAGTTCCAGGCCAGCCTGGGCTACAGTGTGGGACCCTACCTCAAAAGCAAACAAACGAACAAACACAAAGAAAAGAAATTATCCAAGTGACATGGAACTCCTCATGACTGTGGTGTTAAATGAGAGCTGAGACAATCTGAGCGTTGCTGATCAGGAAGTCAGCGGATCAGGCCAAGGCAGGTCTCCAGGATGATCTGATTCAGGACCTTTAGCTGCAGCTTTCTTTGGTGACCTTTCTAATTTGGCTCGGTTGCTCCATTGGAAGCACTAAAGCAGGCATGTGTGGTGTCTCCTAACATCCTGTGGCTTGAAGACATGAACTCATGGTTTAATGAGAAGTTTCCAAGTAGCACATCAGACTCCAGCAGCCTCACTTCATATCGATTGTGCAAAGAGGCAAAGTCAAGGAAAGAAAACATTTCAGCTGGGTATGGTGGCTCACACCCAATATTTGAAAGGCTAAGGCAGGAGGATTATCACCATTTAGAGGCCAACAAGGGCCCTGAAACTCACTATGTAGCCCAGGTTCAAGTTTTAGATGCCCCTTCCTCAGGTTCTGAAGTGCTGGGATTGTAGGTGTGTGCTATTACATCTGGTTAGGAAGACATTATTAATACTTACAAAGTGTCTTTTAGAAAGAATGTGTTAGAAGACAGATGTGGTGGTGTGCACCTGTAATCCTAGCTCTTGGGAGATGGTGGCAAGAGGATCAGGAGTTCCTGGCTAGCTTTGATAATGTACCTAGTTCAATAGCTTGAGCTACGAAAGACTCAAAAACAAAGCAGTCAACAACCACAAAACAAAATAAGAAAGAAAAAAAAAAAAAAACTAAAAAAAAAAAAAACTACCACCAACAAAACCAACACCCCCAACAACAAAATAAAAGAATGATATGCCGAGTGTATGTAAGGCTCTAGGTTTGATTCCCCAGCACCTCAAAAAACAATCACATAGAGAAGATGTGTTCATGTCCCTGTCTCTGTCTCTCTCTGGAAACTGTCCATGCCGACTCTGAACTTACTGTACACAGCCTGAGCTACAACAGCTCAGGCAGGCTTTGAACTTTTGATCCTCCTCAGTCTCCTGAATAGGTGGGATCTTAGGCCTGTGTCAGAAGGACCAGCTCCTCTTTCTCTTAAAGCACCAGATTCCTAGAGATGTGAAGTACAGGGCTAGACCTAGAAATCTGCTTCCACGCCACTTAGTCATCCAAATTCCTAAAACATCAATGAACTCAAAGCAGACTCACCATGCATTCCGCTGGTCTCTGCAGTATCAGACACTTTGGATAAGATTCTTAACATCTTCCGGCACAGAGACAGCGTAAAAGTCTAGGGAGATAAGGGGAACAAATGGCATCAGGTGATTTCTCCTTTCCGCAGATAAGGAAACTGAGTGTTTAAGTGACTTCCTTAGCCAGCTTTTTCAAGGCAGCCTCAGAGCCAAGAAGGAAGTCACTACCTCCGGGCTTCCACACAGCTCCTCCATTAAGGCCGATGGGCATTCATCTTTAAAGACTTGAAGATGACAGATTGTCCTGAATAACTTATTTGATGATGGGCTAATGGTGTGTAGCTAAGGTTAAAGGCTTTTTTTTTTTTTTTTTTGCAGGCCTCCCTATTTTCAGGGGAGAAAGAGAGAGAGAGAGAGAGAGAGAGAGAGAGAGAGAGAGAGATCCCCTAATGTGACTCTTGACTGGTGGGCTAGCCTAGGTAATGACCCATCATCAAACTTAGGGGTAAAGGCATTAAGTACCACATCAGAGTGAAGGTTGCTAAGTCACTGAGATTGATGTCAGTTGGGCAATGGTGATGCAGCCTGTAATTCCAGCATGTGAGTTTGAGACAGACCAGGGCTACATAGCAAGACCCTGGCTCAAACAAAACAAAACAAAACAAAAACAAAGCGCTACCTTAGGTGTGCCGGTGCTCTCTTCTAGGACAACGAATTAACCAAATGGCTGGCAAACTTGTTTCCTTCCTTCTCCTGACATTTTCCTGCCGTGTTTCATTCCATCAACTAGGGGTGGATGAAGCATCCTCACCATCAATTAGAGGATATTTAAACATAAAATAGTAATGGGACACATGCAATGCTTACTATGTATCTGTCTAGATATCTTCAAATGCCAGACATAACTGTAAAGTCAGTGCTCAGGAGGCTGAGGCAGGATTACCATTATTAGTTTGAGGCCATCCTGGGCTATATAGTAAATTCCATGCTAGCCTGTGCTACAGAGAGAGCCTGTCTTTAAAAACCAAAATGACAATGATGATGATAAAACAAAAAAGATATCTTCAAAATGCTTTGCATGTAGCATTATCTCACTTAATTGTCCTTTCTGGAACTTAGAGCCTCATGCTAGGCTTGACCGCTGAGCTATATATTCAGCCCTCTTTTTATTTAAAACAATTATTTTATTTCATTTATTTTATATGTATGAGTGTTTTGCCTGCATGTATGTAAGTGCACCCATGTTGTGTAGTGCCTGGGAAGGCCAGAAGAGGGCATCAGATCCCCTGGAACTGGAGTTACAAATGGTTGTTAGCTGTCATTGTGGGTGCTGGGAACTGAACCTGGGTCCTCTGCAAGAGCAGACAGTGCTCTTAACCACTGAGCCATCTCTCCAGTCACTCTTTTTACTTTTTACTTTGAGATAAAGTCTTACTAAGCTGCCCAGACTGGCCTTGAGTTAACTCTAGGCCTTGAGCTCCTTCTGCTTCAGCCTCTTGGTTAGCTATGATTACAGGCCTGTACCACTAGGCCTGGAAAAAACATTAAAATTTTTTTCTCCCTGTAGCCCCAGTGTGCCTGGAACTTGATATGTTCAATCTCATAGCCATCTGCCTGCATCTATGTCTCAAATGCTCGGACTAAAGGTGTGTACCACCATGCCTGGCAAACTCATTAATTTTCATTACTCCCCTCTGATGTAGGTATTCATTTTATAGACTGAAGCAATGAGAATTTGAATTATAGGATCACATAGCTTGTAGCCAATATAACTCAAATTTGGATCTAGACAATTTGATTCCAGACTGTGCTAACAATTACTTCCCTTAGTTAGCTCCTCCTCCCTTCCCTTCCTTGGGTTAGGCCAGGTTGGCCTAATTCTTCTTGCCTCAGGTTCCTAAATAGATGGGATTACAGGCATGTAGACATGAGACACCACACCTACTTAATCTCCATCCCGTCCTCCTCCTCCTCCTCCTCCTCCTCCTCCTCCTCCTCTTCTTCATCTTCCCTTCTCCTTCCCCTCCTCCTGCTCCTCTTCTTCTTCTTCCTCCTCCCTCCCTTCTTCTCCTTCTCCTTCTCCTTCTCCTTCTCCTTTGTAATGGAGTCTCATTATACGGCCCAAGCTAGCCTGGAAATCCCAATCCCTGTGTATTCCAGGTTAGTCTTGAATTTGTGGTAGTCCTGCTTCAGCTTCCCAAATCTAGGAGTAGAGGTGTGAGTTACCGTACAGACATGGTGGCTAACATTCTTAACTCCAGTTCCAGGGTGTCCAACACCTTCTTCTGGCCATAGGCACCAGGCACGCATGTAGTGTGCTTACATACATGCAGGCAAAACACTCAAATACACAAAGTAAATAATAAAATCTTTAAAAAAATAAAGTTATAGGCTGGAGAGATGGCTCGGCAGTTAAGAGCACTGACTGCTCTTGCAGAGGACCCAGGTTTGATTCCTGGCACCTACATGGTGGTTGACAACCATCTGTAACTCCAGTTCCAGGGGATTTTACACCTTCTTCTGACCTCCATGGGCAATGCACAACCTGGGTGCACTTACACACATGCAGGCAATACACTCATACACATAAAAATAATAAATAAAATAAAATATGATCTTCAACATGTTACCTTACTGACTGCAGTAGTGATTTCACTTGAATGCCCCCCACTAAATAATTAGAATGTGAGCTGCCGGAGATCAGGGGCTTCCTCTGCCTGAGGTCAGGGGCCTTGCTCTAAGGCCCCTCAGACAGAACGCCTCACACACACAGCAAAGTTCTCTAAATAATTACTGGCTGTCATGCATCAGCATTTGGAAAGCGGATGCACTCTGAGCTGCTGCATGAATGCACACATACCTATCTCCATGTAAGTCAAGCAGGACTGCCTTCATCAAGAGCGCACTTTCTCACCGTATGTTTCACGCATGCTTTGCACAGGCAGAGCCTTGTCAGGGCTTCTCAGTTGACCCTTTTGACAGCCAGATGGAGCAGGCTGTGTTTATCTGCAGTGCCTGACAGTTCCCAAGTTGCTGGAGTGCTCTCTCGTCTTTCTTTCCCCTTCTAACCAAGTAGACCTCTCTACTCTTCCACATAACCAGCTTGGTCTAGGTGGTGCTTTAGAAAATATTTTGGGGAGGGTAGAGGAACAAGAGAAAGGAGGAAACGGACGGGTTAATGAAAACTAAGGATGCATTAAAAAACGCTGATGGGAACCCACTACTTTGTAAGCTGATTAAAAAATATAATAAGCTGGGTGTGGTGGGGTATGACTTTAGTCCCAGCACTGGAGAGGCAGAGGCAGGTGGATCTCTGTGAGTTCAAGGCCAGCCTGGTCTACACAGTGAGTTCTAGGTGACCCTGTCTCAAAAAGACTAAAATAAATAAATAATATAATAAATATAATATAATAAAAAAGAATTTGAACACATGCATCCTGTGTGGGTAGGCAATGCTTCCCCCAGAAGACATGGGTTATTAAATGAAAATCCCAGTACGATCTCTCTATGAGTTATTGGGCAGAGGCACCTCAGACAACACACGGTTATCGCCACTGCTCTTGGTTGCCCACAAGAACTAGATGGAAAGACCCTATTGCTGAAAACACAATACACTTTTGTTGCAGGACACAGAGAAATCAAGCTGGAACTGATCTGAAAGTTTCCTCCCTTCTGGCTAGCTTTCAAAGTGCTGGAAGGTGCTAATGTAGGCCACTGAGGAGAAAAATCAACAATGGTGTCAACCCAGCAGTGAATTCGGCCAGGCAAGATGTGCCCACTGATGCAGTAGTGGCACAACAGTTATGGGGTAGGGGTAATCTACTGATTTTGGGTTGGATTTGAAGTCTGTTCTACAGGAGGACATTTATGCCTGCCACAATGAACCTGATCAAAAGCCCCTGTCTAGGGAGGTAATAGGCCCTGGAGGAGAATCTGCTACTGTTGCCTTACTAAGTGGACATGTTGCCAAACTGCCTTCTAAATATTTATGCTTATACCCATGGATTAGCACTGCCCTCAACCTTGACCAGAGAAGCTTCTCTCTGCAGTGGTCAGCAGTTAATGCAGAGACTCATAAATGAAGAAAGTGCTGAGACTAAGTGTCTACTGAGTACTCAGCCCTAAATGGGTCATCGATATCACCCCACCCCCATCACCCAAGGCTCAGGGAACACTGGGGAGAGGGTGGAAAGAGCGTAAGAGTGGGAAGACAGGCTGGAGTGCTGTGAAGTACTTCTGACAGGATGTGGCCAGTGCACACAGGAGCTCACTGCAGCTGTGGTTACCTGTACAAGACCCACGTAAGATCAAGTCAGCAAGATGGGTCAGCGTTCCAACAGGCAGCACTAATTGGACTCAGTGGGTTACACACACAAAAAAGGAGAGGACAGGAAGGTTGGAGGAAGATGTGCTGGGGATGGATTTGATCAAGATACATATGTGTAAATGAGGGACATGCAGTGCTGAGGGATGCATGTGGAGGTCGGGACTTGGTTCTCCCTTCTATCTTTATGTGGGTTCTGGGGATCAAGTTCAGGTTGTCAGGTTTGTGAGCCAAGAGCTTTACCCACTGAGCCATCTTGCTGGCCTTGGAAAATATTTTAAGTGAAAAGTGGTGACATACTTGGGAGGTGGAAGCAGGAGAATCAGGAAATTTAAGGCCATTCTTAGCTATATAGCAAGTTCAAGGCCATGAAACCCTGGAAAGAAAGAAATGAAAGTGGGGTGCAGGAAGGGAGAGAGGAAGGAAGGGAGGGAGGAAGGAAGGAAGGGAGGGAGGGAGGGAGGGAGGGAGGGATGGGGGAGGGAGGGAAAGAGAGAAACAAGGTTTTTTTAGGTAAATAAAGTCAGATTAGGCCACATGGAGAGAGACCTTGGTTCCAAAAACATGGGGCGGTCAGTAAATCACTGCTTACAGGAATGAGGACCTGTATTTGATACCTGCCCCCTCATTAAAACGCCTGGTGTGGTGGTGTGTGTCTTGTAATTCCAGTGCTAGGGAGGTAGAGACAGGGGGATCCCTTGGACTTGCTGGCCAGCCAGTCTAGCCGTCCTAGTTTGTCTCAGTTGTCACTCAGCACAGAATCGCCTGAGAAAGGAGTCACGACTGACAGGTTTCCCAGATCAGACGGGGATGTGGGCATGCCTGTGGAGTTGTCTTCCTTGTTAACGAATGTAGGAGGTCTCAGCCTCGGTGGACAGTGCCATTCTCCAGGCATGGGGTTCTGAGCTGGAAGACAAAGCTAGCAGCTGAGCCTGAGCGTGCGAGGTAGCCGGAAAGCAGCACTCTTCCATGGTTCCTGCCCCGACTTCTCTCAGCCACGGAAGGGATGGACGGTAGCCTGTAAACTGAGGCAAACAAACCCTTTCCTCCCCTCAGGTGCTTCTGATCAGTGTTTTATCACAGCAACAGACAGGAAGTGACAACACTAGCCTAATCAGTCAGTTCACACGAGAGACCCTGTCTCAGAGGAATGCACTGTGCTCCTGAGCATGACAAGCAGGCCCGTGTTCCAAGTGTAATTTAAGTACTATTATTATTATTTTGTTCTTCGAGACAGGATTTCATGTAGCCCAGGTTGCCCTTGAACTCAACGTGCAGCCAGGAATGAACTTAAAAGATCTTGCTTCATTCTGAGTACTAAATTATAGTCAGATACCACCGTGCCCAGATTGTAAATTGAGTATTTATAACATTACTTTTTCATCCAGGCTTGGTGGCTCAAGTCTGTAATCCCAACATTCGGGAGGCTGACCTTGAAACCACTAAGTAGCTGAGGATGACCTTGAACTCCTGATCCTCCTGCTTCCTCCTCTGTAGTGCTGGGATTACAGGCTTGTATCACTATGCCCAGTTTTACACTGGGTTGGGGATCAAATTCCATATCCCTGTGCATGCTAGGCAAACACTCTACCAACTGAGCCACATCCCTTTCCCAAATATTTTTGTTCCATGATTGGTTGAATCCATGAATATAGAATCAAAACTAATTGTTTGTTTGTTTTGCCATTTTGTTGTTTTGCTTATAACAGGGGCTCAGGCAGTCAAGCTGGCCTTAAACTCTCTATGTAGCCAAGGATGACCCCTGAACTCCTGATCTTCCTGCCTCTACCTTCTTTTAAGTGATCACAAGTTTGTGGCACTATGTCTGCCTTTTTCCCCTTTGAGTTGGGTAACTTTCCTTAACAGAGGAAAGGCTGAAATGGCCTCTTTTATCATAGGTCCCTCTCATGACATGATGGATCCTAACATGTTAGAGCAGCAATGTCAGCTGGTTCTTAGAGGTCTCAGTAGTTAGACTTAAAGGGGAGCTGGTGTTTTAGGAAAAGCAGCACCATGGGCACATACCTACTCAGTGACAGACACTGCCCTGAGCCCTTGGCCTTGATAACTGCTACATGGCATGAACCCATCAACCACTACAGTGAAGATGGTGTATTCGCCCACTTGGCAGATGAGAGGCCATGACTGCCACTTAGAGGGCCGCTCACAGCAGAGGTTTCCAATTAGGGCATGAGTGACTATGAGACACTGAGCTCTCGATCTCCTCTGCTCCTAGTGCTGCTAGGTTGGGGCCTGAGGTGCCTGAAGCTTCCTGTCAGTCACCTCCTGAGGAGACCCTCCCCTAATCAGTTTACCTCCAGGTACCTTAGCCACAGGACAAATCTTCAGTGAGCTCAGATTCAAGGTCAGACACTTCTCTGGCCTCTGATGCTTTTGACTTTGGAGGGTAGGGACAGGTTTATAGGGGAGACCTCAGAAACGCTCAGGGTCAAAGGCACAGAGATCCTGGAGGTGGAAAAGTATTCAAGATTAAGGCTAAGGCCCAGTGTTAAAGCCATAAAGAGTCCTAGGTACTTTTCCGGGGAAGTAGCTCTCTTTTGCATAAAAGGATGAAGGCCTGGAATGGTACTGGTGTAGCTATCTCTGGCTACAACTAAGGAGCAGGAAACCAAGCCCCAGACATCCCCAGTACTCAGACCTGCCTCCTAGAGAGGATGGAAGGTTCCCAGGCAGTCCTGGGTGAACTGTGGCAGAACTGGAGATCTATGACTCATATTTTAATAGCCTCTTGATTGGATGATTAGAGCTCCCACATTTTTGTCTACTGGCTAAGTAATTTGGTGTCTGCACAAGGCCTAAATTCTATAGTCTGACTTTCAGAGTCTATGGCTGTATATGTTGGGAGAAAGCTTAAGTAACTTGATTGCCTTTTAATTGTTGAGAACATTGATTTTCTTTTTAATTGCACTTACGGTTTAAAATACCGAAAATAATCTAGGACAATGGAGCACAGACTGCACTGTTAACTCTTTAGTTGACTTTTGGTATATTTTGGGCTCTACAAGGTCCTCGGTATTAATATGCAGGTGAACGTACTGGGGATATCTAGATTTTCAATATGGCTGAGGACAGTTAATGTTTATCTTCAGTGTCAGGGGAAGATAACTTTAGGAGAGTCTCGTTTCCGCATGGTTCTAGGAGATTCAACCTAGCCACCGTGTGTGCAGCTGAGGATGTCTCCTTGTCTGCTGGCCTTTTCTGTCTCCCTAGGGAGCTTTATTTTCAGACCATCTGAAGCAGCATTCTTTGGGAAGAGAAGAGGCATTTTCCAGGGAGACTAATCATCCCTCACGTATGTGTAATGCTTTTCTAGTCTTCAGTGCTACTGAGAGCATTAGGGATATTCTAGGCTCATCATACTTTTATAAACAAGAACTGAAAGCTGGGCACGGTGACACATACCTGTAATCCCAACACTCAGGGGAGGAGGCAAAGAATAGCTGTGGCTTTGAGGGCAGTCTGGACTACACTATTGACAAGATGGAGAGAGAGAGAGAGAGAGAGAGAGAGAGAGAGAGAGAGAGAGACAGAGAGACAGAGACAGAGAGAGACAGAGAAAGAGAGACAGAGACAAAGAGAGACAGAGAGAGACAGAGAGAGAGAGAATAGTGATTGTGTCTGAACCACCTGACTCTGTGAGGTGACCCTTAGAAAGGTAGCCAGAGCTGGCCTGGTGCACTATTCCATGTCTGTAATCCCAGCATTCAGGAGCTAGAGGCAGGAGAATCAGGAATTCATTCTCAGCTACATGGCAAGTTTGAGGCCAGCCTAGGTTATGTGAGACACAGTTTCAAAAAACCAAAGAAAGAGGAGGAGGGGCAGGGGGAGGGAGAAGGAGAGGGATAGGGTTGGAAGATCCAGAGTTGCACAGTAAAGGAAATTCTGTTTAGGAACCATTGAACGGGGCTCAATCTAGAGAACAGTGTGGACAAGTGGGGATTTGCAGCTAAGGAGCAAACAGGTCAGGAACTGCACAGAAATTACTAAGAGAAACCACGGAGGGAATTCTGGCTTAACTGACCCAAGAACAACAAAATTGTTTTTGAGACAGTCTCACTATGTAGACCAAGCTGGCCTAGAACTTGGCAGTAGTCCCGTTTAGGCCTTCCAAGTTTGATTCTAGCCTTTCTTTAAATCTGAGCCTCCGAGAGCCACAGTCACAATGGAGAGTCAGGATGCCGCAGGAGATACAGCCTGATGCTGCTGCTATAGCAGCGAGTTTTTTTTTTTTTTCTGAGACCCTGTAGATAAAAGAACTTAAAAGGACTCAGACTCAGAAGGAAACTCAAACACAGTTTTACTGGAGTTTGGGAATGAGAACAACAGGGCAGGCATGATGGAGATCACAGCAGCCCCTGGGAGAAACAGAAGAGGAAAGAAAGTTATGCTCTCTGGTTAACAGTCAGGAAAGGGGCTGCCTGCTATTTGTATCAGAGGATGTCACTACATTCCTATTCATATCTCCCAGGGTCTCCAGACATGGGAGGCACCACTGTCTGCCTCAGAAAGGACCTATGACCATGGGGTCATGCCGTTTTTACTAGAGGAAGTTGACATAAATGTGTGTTATTTCCCAAACATTACCCAGGAAGTAGCTAGCTGCAAGTGGCCCCTTTTTAGTCCCTTTCTCCCTGTTTAGCACCTCCACTTGGAGCAGGATAGAGAGATGGGGAAAATTATGGGAACATAGTAAAGGAAAGGAACCACTCGCCCCAGAGTGTAGTTGAAACCTCTCATCAGTTGAGAATCAAGAATTCCAACACAAAATTAGAAAAGGGGATCAGAGCTAGGGGAGCAACTTAAGGGAGACAGGGTTTGTTTCGATTCCATGATGAGTGCAGCACAGTGGGGAAACTGCAGCAGCAAACGAGCTTCAGGCGGCTGGTCACATTGAGGAAGCGGACGGAGATGAGTCTGTGTGCTCAGCTTTTCTCCTTTTTATTGAGCTTGGGGCCTCAGCCTGTGGACTGGTACCATCAACACTTCTCATCTTAATTAACCTAATCCATATAATCCTCCACAGACATGTCAGAGATTTATTCCCACCGTGATTCTAAATCTCAACAGGTTGACAATCAAAATGAACTCTCACACAATAGAATTTCAAAAGCTTCCAAAATCCTATATATAGTAACCACTAGGACAGTAAAAGGAAACCCTTCTTTGAGAAGTCAGTCTGGGCTGGAAGTGACCCTGTCTCGAAGCAAAGCAAGTCAAACAAGGGCTGGGGATACAGCTCAGTGGTAGAACATTCATGAAGTCCTACCTTCAATCCTCAGTACCACAAAACAGAAACAGAAACAAAAATGTTGTTAGGGAGAAGGTTTCACTCAGTAAACCAAGGACCAGAATCTCCCATTTGGTTTTGTGTTCCCGGGAAGGGTGCCCAGTGCAAAGTCACGGAGGCCATTTCTCTGTCACTCCCTGAGTGACAGCCCGGCGCAGGTTTTCTTCACTTCCCCCACTTCCTCGAATCTTGTTTGTAAAGGAATGCATCCCTTCAGAATTCTTTTTTCCCTTTTTCTTCCTCTTTCTTTCTTTCTTTCTTTCTTTCTTTTTTTTTTTTTGACACAGAGTATCCTGTTTAGCATTGGTTGGCCTGGTAGCTTATGGCAGAACTGCTTCAGCCTCTCAAATGCTGGGATTACAGGCATGTACCACCATGCCCAGTGTTTGCTTTTCCAGCTCGGATGTTACTATGTGGCTCAGGATGGTCCCAAACTCTTGTTCAGGTGATCCTCTTGCCTCAATATCACAAGTGCCCACACCACTGTCTAGTGACATAAAGTCCAGAAATTAGCCCAGTTTTGGGTGGGCAGTAAGAAGTTCTTGTTTTCTTGAGAGAATCCACTGCTGCAACAGCTTGCCTCTGACCTCTCTCAGCCTGAAAGCACTGCCCGTCAGGATCTCCTTTGTAATGAGACCATCTGGGGGCCTGGGCAGGCAACTCATCAACAACCACAGCCTTAGCAAGATAAGGCTGCACACAGAGAGGCCACGAGGAAGTTAGGATGGGTCCTGGTGGAGATGCAGGCCTGGGAGCCTAATCCACCTGTGTGCCTGCCCAGGTTTTTTTTTCTAAACTGGGGCAAAAGAAGAGAATCCACCTGATTCCCTTACTTGCATCTATTTTACAAGAGACGAGGAAGTTCTATTTAGAAGCTAATTTGAAAGACCTGGGTAGAAGCCTCCCTTTAACTCTCCAGATCAGCACGTGCTTCCCTCAGGATTGATGCAAATACTCTCCACACCCCTCCCCTTTTCCGGCCTGGACTAGTTGGAGGAAGAAGTCTACAAAGCTGGTTATTTTTAGCCTTTGAGGATAGGCTGATTCACCCCTCCCTCGTCCTTTTCATCCCCCATCCTGGCCTGGGCACTGTTGTTCCCTTGGGAGCCTCCCTGAGGCAGAGCCTGCAAAGCTGCTTTTTCTGTAGGATGTCAGGGCCGTGGCTGTGTAAGCTTGGGCTGTGGTGTCTTAACTGTCAGTGTGTTCCTTCATCCTGGGGTCAGGACCCAGGCAGGCAGTGGCCTGTGGAGGGCCACGCAGGGTGCTCTTTCCAGGGAAGGACTGGGCACTCAGGTAAACACAGAAATTATCTCTCTGGGATGAGATGTCCATTCCACAGGGTTAGTTACCTAAAAAAGAAAGAAGGGTGGTGGCCAGACCTGTTATCCCAGCATTTGAGAGGTTAAAGCAGGAGGGTCAGGAGTTCAAGGCCAACCTGGAGTACTGAATGAGTCCAGGTCAGTCTGGGCTACGTGAGATTCCATCTCACAAAACAAACAAACAAAGCCACAAACAACAGCAATGACTAAAATCCTCACAAACACTCTCTACTCCAGTTTAACTTCTAGATCCTCTTACCCTGAGTAGTAATTACCCAGGTCGGACATCATATCCCACCCTAATCTTTTACCTTTGAGAAATTCTCAGGTGGGCTGGCCAAAACTGGCTGGATGTAAAGCGGCTGCCAGAGTGACCCCAGACAAGCTTTAACTGCACTTTAACCCACCTGCATGCTGACATACCCTCCAGTGCTGTGACCCTTACAGTTTCCAAGGTGATGACTGGAAAGAACTATAAAACAGGCTGGAAAGATAGCTCAGCACTGGCTGCTCTTGCAGAGGACCCAGGTCTGGTTCCCAGCACCTACACGGCAGCTAACAACCGTTCATAACTCCAGTTCCAGGGGATCTGATGCTGTCTTCTGACCTCCATGGGCATTGCACAAATGTGGTACACCTACATACATGTACACAAAATACATATACACATAAAAAATAAATTCTAAAAATTAATTTAAAATAAAATAGTAAATAAAAATAAAAAAGAACAACAAAAGGAAATAAAAGAGGTGGACCTGAATTCTTGGGAAATCTCTGCACAGTCCCAGAAGAGGCACCACTGTGGTCCCCCTCTGTCAGACTATCCCTCCCTCTCATTTCTTTTTAAATTTTCTTTCTGTTTACAGTTTTCTCTTTTGGAACAGGGTTGAGGCTATGTAGCTAAGGCTGGACTAGGTAATACATTTTTTGAAATTTAATTTTATTATGTGTGTACATGTATGTGCACATGTGCACAAGCCATGACATGTGTATGGAGTTCAGAGAACTTCACGTAACTTCCTAACTGTAGATAAGTGTGCTGGAGAGCTTTACAACAGTTCAGTCAGGCATGAAGTTTTTCATGAGAAAGTTATCAAGGACATATTACTTAGACTTCTGAACAAGAGAGAGAAAAGTATTGGACAATCAAGCAAGATTTACCATAGTCTTATAAAGTGTCAAGGAGCTATTTGCCTCGGGGTGGGGCAACCTCTTCATTTACTGAATGTCTCCTATGTTCCAGGAAATAACAAGATACAATCACAGAAACAAAGGAGGTAGGAATGAAGGAGAGCATCTCTTTTACCTGGTGTCACTTTTATGAGTTTACTGGCTTGGCTGTAGGGTATAGCCAGTGACTGGGAATAGATGTAAAGTCCCCTACTGCCAGTTGTAACTCCAAGTCAGGTTTCAGTCATACCAATTTCCAACCCAGCCCATACTGGTTCCCAGAACCCTGGGGGAATAGCATCAGTTTCTCCCCAGGAATCTAGGCTTAGATGAGGGTTGGAGGAGGGAGGACTGCAATGGTACAGGGTAGAGCAGACAGACAAGACTTCTGGGAAGCAGTTCATGCCATAATGACATCTAGTGCTGAGTGGGTGCCAGGCACTGTGTACAGACGTCACCCACTGTGGTTGTTTGAATGAGAAATATTCTTCACAAGCTCATGTATTTGAACACTTGACCCCCAGTTGGTGGTGCTGTTTGGGGAAGTCATGGAACCTTGAGGAGATGCAGGTTTGCTGGGGGAAGTAGTGACTGGAGGTGGGCTCTAAGGATTTATAGCCTCACCTCACTTCCTACTGCCTTTCTCTGCTTCCTGTGTGTACATGAAATATGATCTCTTTGCTTCCTGCTCCTGTCGCCATGCCATCCCTGCCATGATGGACTCTAACCTCTGGAACTGTGAGTCAAAAGAAACTTCTGTTAAGTTGCTTTTGGCCATGGTATTTTATCACAGCCACAGAAAAGTAATAGACCCACTAAATGTCATAAAAAAACCTGTGAAGTAGGAGCCGCTCTGTCCCAGTGCAGTAAGGAAAACAAGGCTCAGAAAGCTTGAATGACTTGGCCAAGGTCACGTAGCTGAGGGAACGGTGGAGGCGAAGTTCTGTCCTGGACTGCTGACTCCACCCCCATGGCTTTTTCTTAAAAATTGAAGTATAATTTGCGTACAGTAGCCATACCCCTTTTAGTGGTGTTCAAGTCCATGTGTGCTGACAAACATGTACAGTCTTGTGGCCTGAATCTGGTTGCAGAACAGATCCATTATCCTAAAAAATCCATTAGAGCCCTTTTGTGATCAATGCCTTCTTTTGTTTACTACTCCCAGTCTTGGACACCCAGTGATCATTTCTGTCTGATTATCAGAGAGAGAGAGAGAGAGAGAGAGAGAGAGAGAGAGAGAGAGAGAAGAGAGAGAGAGTGTTTGTGTGCCACAGGACTAGTGTGGCGATCAGAGGACAGCTTTTGGGAGCCAGTTCCTGCCTCCCACGTTCTTTTTGAGGCAGGATCTCTCTTGTTTCTGCCACTGTGCAGCACAGTCTAGAGACTGACCTTTTCTCCTGTTTCCATTTCCCATCTCACTTTTGGAGTGCTGGGATTACAAAAGTGTGCCATTGGATCTGGCTTTTCATGTGGGTTCCAAAGATCGAATTCAAATCATCTGGCTTATGCAGCTAGCATTTTTATTAGCTGAATCATCTCCCTGCCCTGGCTTTTTGAGGTAAGGTCTCATGATATAGCCCATGCAAGCCTCAAGCTTGTGATCCTCCTGCCCTACACCTCCTAAGTTATGAGATGACAGATGTGTGCTACCACATTCAGCTCATTTTGGTTTTTTTTTTTTTAGCTTTTAAAAAAATTTATTGTTTTTATTTTATGTGTATGTGTGTATTGCCTGCATGTAGGTAAGTGCACCTGTGTTGTGCAATGCCCAAGGAGGTCAGAAGAGGAGAGAACTGTTAGGGTTCCAAAGATCAGCAGTTTCCCCCCTCCCCAACAGGGACCTCACCTTGACCTTTGGAGTCA
>NW_008328118.1:292036-293422 GCF_000622305.1 Nannospalax galili
CTTCTTTACTTCCTCCCTCTCCTTCCTTCCTTCCTCCCTCCCTCCCTCTCTCCCTCTCTCTCTCTCGCTCTCCCT
Source organism: Nannospalax galili (assembly GCF_000622305.1). NCBI lineage: Eukaryota > Metazoa > Chordata > Mammalia > Rodentia > Spalacidae > Nannospalax > Nannospalax galili. The sequence goes on from NW_008328118.1 coordinate 292,112, forward strand.
CTCTCTCTCTTTCTCCTCTCCTTCCATTCACTGGCTACTCTGAGCTTCATCTAGGTCTCTCCATTCTTCTCCATTCCCGGTCCATCTCAGCCTCTGGGTCCACTACCTTGTTTCCTTCTACTTTGGCTCCTACTGGCTGGTCACGCACCACATTGCAGAACCTCTCCTAACTCGTTTTTACTCACTTGAAATCACACCGGTGTGTGGGAGGTTCCGCCCTGCCTTTGACTACAGGACGCTGTGGTCACTGGAGGGGACACGCACAACTCGTATTCCCCCCGACCCCTCAGTGATTGCAGGATGCTGCCCTGGGGTTCGGGAATTTCACTCGAATCAGCAATAAAAAAAGGACGCTTTTCTTTGTGGCCTGATTCTTCTCGTTCTCGTTTTTATGTGACCAAAGCCAAACCTTTCTCTTCCTGCTTTCTCTCTCTCCCACTCTCCCTCTCTCTCTCTCTTTCTCTCTCTCTCTCACTCTCTTCCCTGTAAGCTTCCTCTTTGTTCCCCCACCCACCAGCTGAGGTCTTTAACTCTTCTTTCGCTTTCCACCTAATCCGTTGCTATGGGAACCAAACACTCAAAACCTCATGGTCTCACGCCTTTTGCCTGCCTTCTTAAATCCTTAAAAAAGCTAGGATTATCTCACACTATCAGATCAAAACGCCTAAAATTCTTGTCCACCACTTCCTGGCCTCAGTACAAACTAAATAACTCTGTTTGGCCAAACACTGGAACCTTAGACCTCAATATTTTAAAACACTTGGAAAACTTTTGCCAGCATAACGGCAAACAGTCTGAACTACCCTACATCAACGCCTTTCTTGATCTCCGTGCTAATCCCTCCCATCACTATACCCTCCCTTGCCTTTCAGTCCAGGGGCCAGTCCAACTCCCCTCCCTTCTCCTCCTCAACTCCCTCTCCGTTATCTTCCCCCTCCCTTAGCATTCTGAGTCTGACACTCACTCTCTTAATTCCCCTTTATTCAAGGAAATCCAAAATCTTAAACACCTCATTCTGACTTCTACCTCAAATACCCCATTTACCCCTCCTGTATCTGCTTCTACTTCAATTCCAGACCCTGCCTCAGACACCCCTGCCCCTACATCCTCTCATGGACAGGACACCCCTCCCATCTCTCACACTTCAGCTTCCTCCCAGGACTCCCCTTCTCCTTCTCTTCTGCCTCCTCCCAACCCCTCCCCCGTGTCAAGCCATACCCACTCCCACACCCAGTCTCAGCCCCCTTCCCATGGCATTTTTCCCCTCAGGGAAGTGGCAGGCATGGAAGGGATTGTCAAAGTCCATGTGCC
>NW_008328118.1:296276-298785 GCF_000622305.1 Nannospalax galili
CCTTCCCTTCCCTTCCCTTCCCTTCCCTTCCCTGACATCTTTCCCTTCGCGGATATCTTTCCCTTCCCCGAGGGAAAGGTGCTCCGTGCGAAATAAATCTGTATCCCGCTGAGAATTCCATCTGTGCCTCGGTGCCTTCCTCCATCCGCACCACCCGCTTGCTCCTGCCCCCTCTCTACCTATCAAGAACCAATTCCTACAAGTTATCCTCTGACCCCCACACATGTACCATGGCACACATATACACACATATACATACACACAATAAATAAATACATATAAAAATATTAAAACAAAAAAGAAACAGGGAAACCTGTGTGTTTTAGGCTGAGGTTTGATGAAGAATGGATAGCAGGAGTAGAAAAGTAGTCAGTGAAGGGTGATACAGTTTTTAGGGCAAAAGCCTGGACTCCAGCAGTCTCCCAACTCTGCACTTGGCCACCCATCCCAATACACCAATTAGACCAACAAGCGATGGTGAACAGCAGAGGAGACTTATTCAATGTGGCCCCATTGAGAAGAGGAACGTGTAACTCCAAGTTCACCGTGAGGGTATTGATATGAGCTTTGGTTTAAATAGAGAATTGGGGCAGGGGACAAGATGGGTGCATAAGTAAGCAGGTTGTGTCAAGATGTGGTCCCACTCATCACTGGCTCAGCTCTGATTCTACAATGTGGTCCAAAATGTCCTTAGACAAAGAGGCCTATTGGTGTACTATGTCACCACAACTTGGCTCCTGCCCATCTCCTATAGCACAACCTATAAATTCCAGATGCACATGAGCAGCCAAGAATCTCAAGCCAGACATGATGGTACTAGTTGTAATCTCAAGATTTAGGAAGCTGCAGAGGCAGGAGAATAACTGTGAGTTTGAGACCAGCCAGTGCTACACAGCAAGTTCAAATCCAGCCCAGACTAGAGTCAGATCATGTCTAAAACAAATGCTGGGTGTGGTGGCACATGCCTTTAATCCCAGCATTTAGGAGGCAGAGACTGGAGGATCTGCATGATTTTGAGGCCAGCCTGGTCTACATAGTGAGTTTGAAGTCATCCAGGGCTACATAGTGAAACTCTTGTCTCAAACCAAAAACAAACAAACAAAAACAAAACAACAAAAAAGGAATGGATATGGAATTTCTCCTTGGGAAGAGCCTGGTCAGGGGCGTGGGAAAGGTTCAGAACTGTGTTTGCAGCACAGACATTGCTGAGTATTTGGGGCATGCTTTGGGGTGGGGGTGGGGTACTGTTGGCTAGGGCACCAGCAAGAGAGGTCCGGTCTGTACCCGTTCTTCTGTAGTCCAGAGTCTTCATGCTTTAACGGAACAGTTTCCATGAAGTGTTTAGCCGCCTTGTTTGTTCTTTTTTCTCCTGCAGTGTATCTGTCTGGTCTGCCTGGTCCTTCCCAGGGACGAGGGAGAAGAAAGGAAATAATCTTCTCCCAGCGCCAGAGCTAAAGATGAGGCCTGGGCTGCCAAGCTCTCAGGTCAATGTCTTCCACGCCACAGTCTGGAGCCCCTGAATTCGGCTGTGCGATCCTAGCACACTAGTGGGAGCTGGTAGGGATGCATGACTTCTTAGGCCAGGTTTGCAGAGCTGGGAGCCACTGGGCTATATTATGCGCCATCTTAATCAGTTGTCTTAGAACGGGGGAGAGGTGACCTGCCCATTGTATGGTCTGTGTGCTCTAAGAATGTCGACCTGAAAAGCAGTCTCAATGATCATAATCCTCAGCTGAGCACCTTAAGTCTTGGTGTCTTTCCTGGTCACCTTTTCTCTTGATTTCTTTTGGCCCAAGGAGAAGAAAAGGCAGCGAGGTGACGAGAGCTGCCTGGAATCCCCCTGCTTTGCTATGGTTCCGTTTTTGTTTATGAGACAGAATGTTGTATGTAGCTCAGGCTGGCCTCAAACTTCTGGCTCTCCTGGTGCCTCAGCCTCTCAGTGTTGGGATACAGGCCAGGTTCACTCCCGGTTCTTTAAGCCTACTTCCTCTGGAGCAGCCGTCTGCTCCTCAGGGTCACCTTGTTTTCTGAAACTCACCTGGCCAGCTGAAAGCAGCTCTGCCTTATGTAATTTATCTTTTCAGTTTCTTCTGTTCTCCTGCCTCATTTCTGTTCCTTGGCCACACATCCCAGAAGACAGGAAGCTACTTGAACTGGTTTTGAATTTCTTTGTAATTTCCTATGGACCTAAACCAGTGTCCTAGACACAGCAAGTTAAAAAAAAAAATGCTTCTTGAAAGGCATGATCCATGCTGAGTTAAGGCTTTCCAGTGTGCATACCCTCAGGTCATACATACACCTCAGCAACCCCTCAGTTATCTCAGTAAGTAAGCTCAATTGGTTCCCCAGTAAAACTTTAATCAAACATTGGCTCGACACTAGAACCTTGAAAGGGAATAAGCATTGCTTAGCATCCCCAGGAAAAGAAGTCTCACAACAGATGGAAAATGTATTTGTTAATGTATTATGTCTCATAATTATTTAAAAAAAAAACAAAATGAGAATGTAA
>NW_008328118.1:299044-299762 GCF_000622305.1 Nannospalax galili
TCAAGGAATAAAATATATGTCTAGTCAAGGTTTATTTGAGAGCTTTTGGGTTTTGCCCTAGCTTTACCTACATAGCACATGGTAATTAAGTGTACCAAACTGGTGGTACTAACCTTCTCAGATGTTTTACACCCATAGTTTGAGGCCTATACTAATCTGCTCAGAAGGACTTAAAGGACAGTTTTTGCTCCTTGCCCTCCAAGGTCCACTAAGTTCCAGGGGACTATGGAACATCTTTCAAAATGTCCTGTAACTGTGGTGAGTCACCTGTCCTCTTGTTCAGGGAGGACATGGAGACCTCACGAGATGGGCTTGAACCAGTATCCAGTCTACAAAGAGGAGGGTCAACTCAGAGGAAAGATCTTATTTATGCTTCCAAGTGAAGCCAGACATGGTTGAATAGGACCTTTGACCTTTTATCTTCACATAGATAGAACAGGTAAAAGAAAGGAGCCAGGAGTTCCTCCCAAGCCCATGTGACCTCTGAGGAACAGATCCTCAAATGACCTTAAGTACAGAAATAAATTGATTTATTTGGGCCAACTGTATGGTCTTAAACACCCAAAAGGAAAGTATAACCAAAGAGTAAAGTCATCAGTATATTTCTTTAAGAGTTCAAGGGATTACTCTTCTTAGACATTAGGCTTAAGTCTATATGAAAAGTTACTAGGCAATTATTTCTCATTGATGATTTTGTTCCTAACCAGAAAGTGCTGCT
>NW_008328118.1:299821-314683 GCF_000622305.1 Nannospalax galili
AAGCTATTGTTCTAAAATGATGGATAAATTTGTTTTCTCCCCCCATCTAGAAGCCTTTGAGAGGGAACTGACACTGATTCTAACCACTCCAACAGCTATCAAAATACCTGAAAGCAAATCCTGAATCCATCACTCTAGAGTCCAGCCTTGGAAGACAAAAGAAAAATGAGGAGGAACCCAATAGAGGGATGCTTTTGGAAGCCTTGTCAAGAAATTCCAATGGACTCTCATATGAACATTTGAAAATTGCCCTGTTCTGACGTTTTTCTAGTTCCCTGTCTAGAACTTGTAATGCTAATTATTCTTGCCTTTACTTCTCCTTCACAGCTCCTATTCAGGATTCAAGGATTTTCTTTTCCCCTTAGAGATAAGATTTATGCAATTTGGGAGTCTCTTAGATAGACCCACTGAAGGGTACTCCAATTGCCTCACCCCACATCCCTGCTCAGCATGGAAGAAGCCAGAGCAGTCTCCCTATTCCCTATTGACAATTTGGGTAACCTCTTTAGAGGATGGTGTGATAAGAATAGGAGGTAGGAATTGGCTAGGCAGTTAGGGTAAAAAGACCCTAAAGAAAAGTGGCCAGTTTCTTGGCTAAAAGTCAAAATGTCCTTGGGCCTCTTAGCAACCTGCTCCGTTCCAAAGTCCAAAAATGTTTAAAATATTTGGAAACTTGTATCTAATCCTTAAAAGATTTTAGGGTTACCTCTTCTGAGAGAGGAATGTTAGAGTAGCCAAAAGCCCCATTAAAAATAAATAAATATTATTCTGAGTTCAATACTGTATAACTGTATTAATTCAACAGCGAACCTAAAATTTATAGCCACTTTTGAAAGAGATCTTTGCTCTGGAAACTGAGTATGTTAAAGCTGTAATGAAATGCTTCTTCTAAAAAAAAAAGAATAAAAAAATGAAAATAATTAATGAAATATTAAAAAAATAAATCAAAGAAGAAAAAAGTCTTATAAATAAATAAATAGAAAAAAGGAAAAAAGGGACTAGTGAAAATATGGAGAAGGTCTGGAGCCCTAGTTCCAGCCTCCAAATAAGGGGGATGCTTTGTGCCAATGCTCACCCCCAGAGCATTTACTGAGTACCACTGTGACTCTGCTGTCCTAGTATGTTCTTTTCTGTTGCTGCGAAAAACAGCTGGGGGAAGAAAGGGTCTCTTTCATCTTACAGGTTACAGTTCAAGGGAAGCCAAGACAGGAACCCAAGGCAGGAGCAGAAACCATAGAGGAACACCACTTACTGGCTTGCTGCCTCTGGCTTGATCAGCTAGCTTTTTAGGTAGCCCAGGCCTACCTGCCTAGGGACATCAGTATCCACGGTGGACTGGGCCTCCCTACATCAATCAACAATCAAGAAAATTCCCCCACAGACATGCTCACAGGCCAGTCTGAAGGAGGAAACTCCTCAGCTGAGGTCTCCTCTTCCCAGGTGTGTCAGGTTGACAGCCAGGATTAGCTATCACATTTGCAGTTAGCAGTGTAGACTTCAGAGACCACCGTGGTTTACACCCTGGCTCTTCCCACCTTTTCCCCTTATTCTTCCTTCTTTTACTTGTTTAGTGTGTGCTACTGTGAATGCACATGGGTGCGGGGGTGGGGAGGTGGGGTGGGGAGGCTGGTGCTGGGTGCCTTCCTTAATGACTCTGCCTTATTTGTGAGATAGATAAGGCCATTCACTGAAAGTGATGCTCACGGATCCAACTAGGCTGGCTGGCCAGCGAGCCCCCGGGCTTCTGCCCCCACCCCAAGCCCTGAGACTACAGGTGCATGCCTGGCTTTTTTCCAAAAGCAGGATGTTGGGGATTGAACTCAGGTCTTCGTGCTTGCACAACAGACACTTTACTGACTGACCCATCTGCCCAGCTTTCCCCACCAGCCCGACTCCCTGCATTTTTTTGAGATAGGGTCTTGTGTGTTTGAACTCCCTGTGTAGCCAAGGATGATCTTCCTACCTCTACCTACTGAGAGCTGGGATTCAGGTATATGCCTCTACTAGGCCTCATTTTATGGGGTGCTGGGGATGGAACTCAGAGCTTTGAGCAGGTTAAACCAGCAATCTAAAAACTGAGCTACATCTTTAGCAGCTTTTCTTTCTTTAAAAAAATTTTTTTAGTTTATTATTATTGTGTGTATATGCATATGATGTGTTTGACGTGTGTGTGAAGGCATGTGTGAGCTACAGTGTGCATGTGGTGGTCAGAGGACAACTTTCAGGAGTTGGTTCTCTCCTACCTTGTTGAGGCAGTCTCTCATTTCTGTCCTACTGTGTGCTCCAGGCTAGCTGGTCTGCAAGCCTCTGTGCAATTCATGCTTCTCCATGGAGTGCTGGGATTACAGACACACACCACCACATCTAGTTTTTTACGGTTTCTGGGGATGGAACTCAAGTGGCAAGGCTTGTGCTGCAAGTGCTTTTATCTGCTTAAGCCATAGCTGCCCCTCCAGCCCTCTTTTTTATTTTTTATTTTTTTTATTTTTGTGATGGGGTTTCACTCTGTAGCCCAGGCTGTCCTGGAACTCACTATGCAGCCTAGGCTAGCTTCAAACTCTTGGCAAATCCCCTGCCTCAGCCTCCTCGATGCTGGGATTACAGGCATGAGCCACCAAGCCCTCATTTGTCCTCTTTTGTAAACTAAGATGGCAATGATAGTAGCTGCCTAGGGCTTCCTTGTAGATGAGATGAAGTCGGGAAGATAAAGCCCTTGCTGGGGGCCAAGTGATAAGAAAGAACCTGTCCCTGGGAGCTCACTACAAAGTGCATCGGCAAAAGGCAAAACCGAAACTGCGAGCGTTGACCTGGGTGGCCCCCGAAGCTGCCCTGATGACACAGACAAGTCTTTCATTTTTGGGGGGCAACTCCAGGAAGCACGGGTGGAAGGAGGAGCTCAGAAAGTTGGGGACCAATAACTAACAATCAGGCTGCACAGCCCGCGCGTGGTAGAAGACGACTGAGGAGGGAGAACCCAAGACTTGTACCCCTCCATGAGGAAACTGGAGTATTTCCCCCCATTTTCCCCTACTGCTTGAGGGCTGATTGGCGGCTTCTGTCCCTGTGCCCTCAGGCCAAAGCCTGGCCAAGGGGTCATAGCCCCAGGTAAGCTGAGGATCTGTGGAGCGGCTTAGCTATGGAGGGGATTGTTACCACTTTTTGAAGAAAGCCCCTGAAACCGACCAACAAAAATCAAACCTTGCTGGGCCACACCTTTACATCTCAGCACTTGGGAGGCAGAGGCAGGCAGATCTCTGAGTTCAAGGTCAACCTGGGCTGTGAGTTCTAAGCCAGCTGGGGCTACAGGGAGACCCTTGCTTCTGAAGTGGATACAGTGCCACAAAGAATTGGTTGTCCTGTGCCAAGGTTGGCTCTGCCAGTGCTGACTGTCACTGGAGAAGGACTCCACTCTGATCACTCTTGGAGTTCCTTCCTGCTACATTGGCAGTGACGATTCAAATAGATGTGCTATCCACCTGTGTGTTTTCTACTTCTTGAAACTTGGAAAGCAGGTGCCAAGAAGACAGCAGTGGACAGGCAGGCTTGGGGGACACCGCAGTGGACAGGCAGGCTGGGGGGACACGGCAGTGGACAGGCAGGCTTGGGGGACACCGCAGTGGACAGGCAGGCTGGGGGGACACGGCAGTGGACAGGCAGGCTTGGGGGACACCGCAGTGGACAGGCAGGCTGGGGAGACATCGCAGTGGACAGGCAGGCTGGGGGGACACGGCAGTGGACAGGCAGGCTGAGGGGACACGGCAGTGGACAGGCAGGCTGGGGGCTATGGCAGTTTCGCCTGTGAACCTTCCTCACTAACATCTACACCTACCTGTCGCCAATGTTTTCACCAATGTCTTCTGAGTCTGAAAGCAAATGGGGCTGCAGGAAAGCAGGAAAGAACTCAGTGAGCTTTCACCCACAGGCACCTCTAGGGAACTCTGGAGTCTCATAGGAAGTCTGACTTAGGCATAGTCAGACTAGGAAATTCAAGCAAAGTGACTTAAATGTGCTTCCAGGACACACCTGGCCTCAGAATTCCTCCTTCCTGAACTCTCCTACCTCCTATCCCTTTCAATCAATTTGAAGCTAACGGCAATTTCGTGCCTGTGGTTTTAAATTCATCTTTGCCTCTACTAGTGTGTGGACTGGGTTTAATGTCTTTTTAAAAATCATGTCTACATAGAACCTTAAAATCATGGTGTAAGGTCTCAGGTTTTGGGTTCAAAAGAGGCATTATTCCTTTTGTGTAAGAGACTTACTGGAAGAGTTCCTAACACCATAAATAGCAGCATGGAGGGGCTTCTGAAGAGTTTGGGCCCATTAGACTAAGCCAGCGTTCCCTCTTACAGGTTTCAGAAGGGGGTGAGGTCTCAAGCCATGTGGTTGATGACTAGCCCATAACATCTGCTTGTAGTCAGTTTGTCTCTGATTCTTGGTGGCAGGGGAAAAGTTCTGTCCCTTTAGTTAGTGTGTGTCCATCATATGGGGTATGCCACCGCAGCCTCAAGTACTTAGGGTGTTTGTGTGCTCAACATGTGGGGTGTGCCCGTTTGCTTTTGGCAAACTTCAAGAAGAAGTACAGAGTCACAGAGAGCCACAGGAAGGTGTGGCCTTTTGTTTTATTTTTACAGTGGCTGTGAGGGTAGAGAGCTACAGAGACTGCTGTAGGTGAACATGATCTGAGGCCCTCCCCCAAAACTAACAGGAACCTTATTTGGACATAGGGTCTCTGCATATGTCACCAGTCAGAACAAAGTTTAAATCTAGTCTGTTGGTGTTCAATAAAAAGAAAGCCTGGAGTTTTACCTCCTGCCTACAGTATCAATGTTTGGGACATTGAGACAAGATGTTCACCAAAATTCTGAGGTCAACCTGGGTCATATAGTGAGTCCCAGGCTAGCCTGGGCTACAGAGTAAGATTCCCAGACAAACAATAGAAGGAGAAACAGAGGCACAGACACACAGAGAAGGTGAGGGTGGGAGTGGAGGAGGTTGGAGGTACAGAGCAGCAGGATGTAAGGACCCGCCACCATTGGAAGCTAGGAGGAAGCAAGGAAGGATTCTGTCCTGAAGCTTCCAGAGGGTGCAGGGCCTGCCAGCTTTCTGGCTTGGAGCCTCAAGAACAGTGGGAGAGTGAGTCTCTATTTTTTACATTATTCATAATCACTATCACTATTATCAGTGTATGTATGCGCACATGTGCGTTGTTTCTATTTTTTAAACTTTTATTTATTTGTTTGTTTGTTTATTATTTTAGTATATATGGGGCTGTACACATGGCACAGCGTGCCCACAGAGGGCAGAGGACAATTTATGAGAATTGATTCTCTCTTTCTACCGTGTAGGTCTCAGGGGTCAAACTCAGGTCATCGGTCTTGGTGGCAAGCACTTTTACTGGCTGAGATACCTCAGCAGCCCAGGTCTTTATTTTTTAAGCTCCGGTTTGTAGTGCTTGTTTTTGGTAGCTCTAGGGTATGAAGGGTGCGGCTCTCACTAGCAGGGTAGGTGTGCTTTGCTCTATGCTACATCTTCGGTGCTGGAAGTAGCTGAGGCTCCTGTGAGGGCCTCTCACTTCCCTTCGAAATTTCCTACTGTGCTGAGTTCCAGGTTCCTTTTGTCCATACCCCCAATGCTGAGTTTATTTTTTAAAGAAATTTTTGTTTCGTTTTCTTGAACTTAAGGTGAGGCTCTGGCTTCAGCCAACCAAGTGCTAGAATGTAGAAGTGAACAACTATGTCCAGGTTTCCTTTCTTTAGTATTTTCCCCTTTTCTTTTCTTCTTTCCTTTTTTCTTGTTGAAACAGGGTCTTGCTATGTAGGCCAGGATGACCTTGAACTCACTGTGTAGCCTAGGTCGGCTTCCAGCTGTGGCAAGCTTCCTAGTCATCCTCCCAGGTGTTCAGATTACAGGTGTGCACGTCCACCTGCTCTTCTCCAGTTCAGCTCGGCCACAATTAATCAGCGGCCTGACACTTTTGTGTCAGGTAAAGCTTTTGTGAGCAATGGTCACAGATTTGCTCTTAGGAAGGGATTGCTGGAGCTGGACATGGTGGGGCACATCTGTAATAACTGCATGTGGGAGGCAGGGCAGGAAGATGGATACAAGTTTGAGGCTGACCCAGACTAGTTGGTGAGTTCTAGGGCAGTCTGGGCTGTATAGGGAGACTCTGTCACAAACAAACAACAAACAAACAAACAAAGCACAAATCAAATAAACCAGAAAAAAAGAAGGGGTTGCTGCTAATGGAGTCTGCCGTAGGGAGAAGAACTGTGTTGAGGACTTCATAAATATTCCCAGTTTTGTTGTTTTGTTTTTGTTTTTTTGTCTTTTTGAGACAAAGTTGCCATGTAACCACAGTTGGTCTGGAACTTACTATGTAGACAATACTGGCCTCAATTTTACAGAGATTTGCCTGTGTCTGCCTCCCAAGTGCTGAGATTAAAGGTGTGCACCACCATACTCGGCTTGTTGTTGGTTTCTGAGACAGGGTTTCCTATGTAGCCCAGGCTACCCTCTAACTCATAATGAGCCTACCTCAGCTTTTAGTGTGCTGGGATTACAGGTGTATGCCACCATGCATGGTCAAAAAATACACTTTTTCTGTAAGAACAGTTTTGGGGTCATAGTAAAATGTTTCAGAGAATTCCCATGCCCTCAAAACATCCCATCTGGCCGGAGTCCTGCCCCACCGGAATTTGGTACAATGATGAACCCACAGGAGGTTCACTCTCCATGCTGCATAGATTTGGATGAATTCCCTGTAAGAATAACTTTTACAATGTGATATAATATGGCCTAAAGTCTTTACCTAATCTTGCAACCCAAAAGTTACTGTTTATTATGTAAACAAGCTCACTGAACCATATGACCTTACGACCTGGGCTTGTGACTTTAATCTCTCAGAACCTCCTAACCCTCCACCAAAGATAGTGTAAACCAGAGTATGAATGTGTGCATGCATGCTTTATATATCAAAGCATTGAAAGCCACTTGCATTGCAAACTGAAATGCAGAACTGACTCCATTTTGTTCTAGCTGACTTTGCTCACCCTGTGTTTCTGCTTAGCTGCCGCCCTCACAACTGCAGTCAGTCAACCAGAACTGTAAAGGCTGTACCTGCATTTGGGAGGGTACATTATTTCTAGAATACTGGGATACTTACAAGTAGCCAGGTAGCATGTCCTCCCTCCCAGCCATACATGCATCTCCATGGAGCCCATTGTTTCTGCAATTCTGGGAAATTTGTTTTTCCTAACCTAAACATTTTGTTAACTGAAAACCTCTTTGTTAACTGACCTGCCCATGATCTGGTGTAACTATGATAATCTGACGTAGCTATGGTTATTGGCTCTGCCCCGGCATGATGTAATTACGGTTTTAGGCTTTATAAACCCCGCTCTGCCTCCCCTAAGAGTCAAGAGTTCTTTAAGGCATTATCCCCCTCTCAACCACCCACTAAATAAAGGACTCTTGATTTGACCCAAAACTGCATGACATTTCTCTGAAGGTATTATATAGTCAGAGAAATTGAGTGCATGTGGTACTCTAGGCCTAGGGATCAAAATGCAAGATTCTCTGCTAAGATAAGGGTGCATCCTGACTTCTACTTCTCCATTTCATGCTGGAGTGCTGTTTCAGTAAAGAATCAGCTGGGGAGCTTGGTTCTGAAGAAACAGTTGCTGTACAGTTCTGGTCTGCTCTTGGCTACACGAACACTGAATCAGACTATCTCTTTTTAATGCATCGCCATAATGTGGCTTAGAAATGCTGCAGTTCCCCACTATAGTATCTCACGGAACAGTCTTGCTGCCCTAAGAATTCTCTATGCTGCGCCTTCTCATTCCTCATTTCCCTTAACCCTTGGCAACTACGGATTTTTCTGTGGTCTCTAGTATTTTGTTTCTGGTCACATAACTGGAATTATGCAGTGTATAGTGTTTTCAGATTGGCTTTGTTCACTTAGCAATATGCATTTAAGATGTGGTCATGGCTTTTCACAACTTGATGGTGTTAGAATATGTTAGAATCTAGCTGCTGCTCAGGTCACAGTACCTGTGGCACAGCCCTTCCCCCTCTCACAGATACTAATTGGCCCTCTACTGAGACACTGTCTGCCAAGCCTAGGCTAACAGACTCATGGTGCCAGAATCACTCACTTGGGAAGTGAGTTTACAGCAAAGGGAACATTGGTCACATATCCTGCTCCCTATAGCCTTCCTTGCTTCCTGCCTGGGAATTGGAGAGCCTGACTACAGGCTTGTACTGTGAAACCTCCCTCATCCTTAGAAAGGTATAAGAAGAGATCCCGCTTATGTCATGTGGGCTCTAATCTCTTCTCTTTAGAGTCCCCGCCATGCTGTTTGTTGATGGTGCTGGTGCCTGAACTCTCCTCAGAGCCCCTGCCTTGCTATCTGTCCATGGCACTAATAATTTTTCTGATAAGTTCCTTACTCCCCAATCATCTGTCTGTGTCCCTCTTGAATGCCCACCCCAAACCTTTCAGATAGCTCATTTCTTTTTAGCAGGGAGTAACACTCCATTGTGTGGGGGTGCTGCAGTTTATTCATCTACCCATAAAGACATTGTGAAGCTGGGCCTGGTGGCACAGGCCTGTAATCCCAGCTACTCAAGAGGCTGAGATGGGAAGATCACAGGTTCAAGGCCTGCCTGGGCTACCCTGCCATTTCAAGATCAGCCTGGGCAACTTAGTGATCCTGTCTCAAAGTTTAAAAGAAGTGGAAAGTGGGCTAGGGATATAGCTTAGTTATAGACCAATTGCTGGACATGTGCAACACTGAGTTCTTCCATAGTACCTTTAAAAAAGAAGGTATCTTGATGGCTTTCAAGTTTTGGTAATTACAAACAAAGCCGTTATAAACATCTGTGTGGACATGTTTTCAGCTTATTTGGATAAACCCCAAGAGGCACAGTTACTAGGCCACATGTGCAGTTTCCTGAGAACCTGTCAAATCCCATGCACTGAGTGTGGCTCCATGCTGTGCTCAGCATTGGTGTTCCTGCTGCTTTGCAAACTCATCGTTCCTAGAGGTCTGTAGAAGTAGCTCAGTTTTCACTTTTTAAAGGTTTATTTTATTATTATTTATGTATAGATGTATGTCTTTATGTGTATACATGTGTGTGTGTGGGTGCATGTGGAGTCCAGAAGAAGGTATTGATTCCCTGAGGCTGAAGTTACAGGTGATTGTGACATCCCACGTGGGTGCTGGGAACGTAACACAGTCTTCTACAAAACAGTTCATGCTCATAACCACTAAGCCGTCTCTCTAGCCCCCTCATTGCTTTAATTTGTAATTCCCTCATGACATTCAATATTAGACATCTCTATATAGGGTTATCGTCTATATAGAAGACATATATAGTTTTATATGTCTTCTTTGTTGAAGACCCATTTTCTTATTGTTGCACTTAAAGAGTTCTTTTGTTTCTTGGATGTCAGTCCTTCAGTCTTTTATTAGGTATGCTTTTGCAAATGATTTATCTCAGTCATAACTCGTCTGCATTTTCTTGAGAACTCTTGGTTTTTACTCACTTCAGAGCCTGATTTTTCCCTCAGGTATAGAGTCTTATGATTGCTGTTCAATACCTTCAGAAGCGTACCAATAGACTAGGATGTGTAAGCCATACAAGTACAGGAGGAAGAGTCCCAGGGAGAAGAGTTCCTCCAAGCAGAAGGCTCAAGTTCTCTGCTAGTTGTGCAGATAGTGAGACTGTAAGTATGGTGCCCATACCCCACTGGAGGAACGTGTGCTCTAATAGCCAGCATGTGGTTGATTGTGTCAGGCACTGTGGGGTTTAATGACCAGATTATACATTTGTATGTCTGATAGGGGCTAGGATAAACAGGAGAGTCTCTGAGTCCCACTAGAGAAATCTGACGAATTAGATTCCCTTTGGCTAGAAGAAAAAGCCAAAGCCAGCTGTCATGCCTGGAAAAAGCAAAGAGAGAAGTTAAAGAGAGGAAGTTCTTGGGGTTAGAAAGTCAGGGGTGAGCTGGTGTGGTGGCTCATGCCTTTAATCCGGCACTTGGGAGGCAGAGGCAGGCAGATCTCTGTGAGACAGAGGCCAGTCTGGTCTAGCCTGGTCTCCACAGTAAGTTCCATGCCAGCTGGGGCTATAGGGAAACCCTGTCTGAAAAAAAAAAATGAGGGGTGCAATTTCTTCAACATATGGGCACCTTTAGTCCTGACAGGAAGACTTGAGTGGTGAAGACCTTGAGTTCCAGAACAGCTCCATCATAAACTGTGTGGTTTTTTTTTTTTTTTTTTTTTTTTGGTGTTTTTGAGACAGGGTCTCCCTGTAGTCCCAGCAGGCCTGGAACTCACTATGTAGACCAGGCTGGCCTCAAACTCACAGAGATCTGCCTGCGTCTGCCTCCCACCACGCCCAGCTAACTGTGTGTCTTTTACAAGATATTTAAGTGGTTTCATTTAAGATTTTAAAAAATTACATTTATTTATTGTATGTCTCTGTATGTTCATGTATATATGTGGGGTGTATGTGTCTGTGTGTCTCTGAGATTAAAGTCAGGTTGTCTGGCTCAACAGCCAGCACCTTTACCGACTGAACTCTGTTTTTGTTAAAGACAGAGTCTTGCCATGTAGGCTGTTTAGCCTTGCGAATATTTTGCTTTTTTTGGACATGTTTATTTACTTGTGTTTTAAAATACTTATTTATTACTGTTGTGTATGTGTAAGTGCAGGTGTGTGCTTGTCATAGCATGGGTGGAGGTCTGAGGACAGTATTCGGAATCTAGTTTTCTCCTTCCACCGTGGGGTTCAGGGATCAAACTCAGGTCCTCAGGCTTTGTGCAGCAAGTGCTTTTACCTGCTGAGCCATTTTGCCAGCCCTTATTTTGCATTTTGGAGCCACAGTTCAGTTCTACCATTTGGAAAATCATTATTATGAGAATAATAATATCTTGTTTAAGAATTAAATATGATTCACTTTCTTTTCTAATTTATTATTTTTATTTTATTAATTTATTTTTTAATTTTTTTGTCTTTTTGAGACAGGGTCTTGCTATAGACTTAGCTGGCCTGGATCTCACTATGTAGACCACGCTGGCCTCGAACTCACAGAGATCCTCCTGCCTCTGCCTCCTGAGTGCTGGGATTAAAGGCGTGTGCCACCACGCCCGGCCGTATTTTTATTTTTTATGTGTATGTGTGTATTGCCTGCATGTAGGTAAGTGCACCTGTGTTGTGCAATGTCCGCAGAGGACAGAAGAGGCTGTCGGATCCCCTGGGACTGGAGTTACTGACAGTTGTTAGCTGCCATGTGGGTTCTGGGATTCGAACCTGGGTCTTCTGCAAGAACAGCCGGTGTTCTTAACCGCTGAGTTATCACTCCAGCCCCATGATTCACTTTCAAAGTACTTTGCAAGTCATGTGGTAGTTGATGTCTGTAATCCCATCAGGGAAGTTGATGCAGAAAGACTGTCAAGAGTTTGAGGTCAGCCTAGTGGAGTCGAGGCTAGTCTGGGTGTTGTGAGACTTTTCCAGAGGAGCAGTGAACAAATGTCTTTTTATCCCAGACTGGGCCCTGATGACAGACTGAAGAAATGATTCCCCCAAGTCAAGCTTAGTGAACCAGTGAGTTGTTGATGACTTGCAGGAGTATGTGAGGGGTTATTTAGAGGGGTTACCACAGATGACTCAGAGGCAGCCGAGTTAAAGGACAGCCCATCCCAGCATGAACGAGTCAGGAGACAACTCCCAAAAGTCTGTGCAGGACTTGCAGTGGCTCAGGACCTTCCTCAGCCTGGTCCTGCTGAAACTGCTTTGCAAGTGACTAAGTACTTGTTTTAACATGCTAGGTAAGTATTCTGTGTTTGAAGAAATTGTGATTGAATGCCTACTGTGCACTGAGCAATGTATACAAGGAGCTGCATCTGTATAAAATGAATATAGTATCATACAAATATTACTGTGCAAAATAATGCTTGTTGTTTGCCCTCAAAATTTGCAGGCCGTCTGAAAAGGCAGGTACGGACTAGGGAATGTGACTGTTGGCAGAGGGCTTGTACAAAGCCCTGGATTTAATACTGCATAAACCAGACATGGGCAATGCCTGAAATCCAGCTCTCAAGTGGAGATGGACAGTCAGAAGCTCTGGGTTATCCTCGGCTCCACAGTGAGCTGGAGGCCAGCATGGGGAGCATGGGGTACACGAGACCTTGCCTCAACAGCAACAAAACAAAGAAACCCTGCCAAGATCGTGAAGTCGTGTGAGGCAGCACACGTCCGTAATCTTAGTACTCAGAAGCAGAGGCAGGGACGCTTGGCAGGCTCAGGAAGAGGTTAAAATGCCTCAGATGCTTGTGCTTCCTCTTCAGAATCTATCCCATATACATTCTGCAGGATCCCTTTGGAGTCCATTAGCCTCATGGATGCCCCTGAACTGCTCTGATTTGTGACTCAGGTGGATCAGGCTGGAAAGCCTCCGCCATCCCTCCCAGATATGCTCTGCCCCATGCTCCTGTCCAGGCAGGAGGACGTGGGGTGACCCACAGCACTCTCTGCAGGGAGGGACCTGCTTCTGTTTGGTATCAGACTGGAGAGGTGTAGGGGAGGGAAACGAGGGAGATGTAAGCCTAAAGCACAGAGCCCTGGAGACCAGGCCAGTCCCTCTGGTTCTGCCACCAGGCCCAGCTACAAACTATAAAGAAGGATTATGCAGGGGATGTGCATGTCCTGGGGTTTCTGGAGGCCTTGCACACTGGATTTTATCTCAGCAACTGGGGGAGACAGGGTCTTGGTAACAGACATCCTCAAGCAGGCTTATGGCTGGAGACAGTATCTTGAGCAAGTGGCTTGTGCAGCAAACTGCTTGGGAGGCTCTAGGGATAGAGAGGAGGTTAGCTGGGTTGGGGAGAAAGGGAGGGTGGGTGTGAATTCACCTTCCTGTTATGGACTGGCCTTGGCCTGTCATCCTTGATGCTCTGCATTTCCTGGTAGGCAGGTGGTGTGCTTTCCTCAGAGCAAGGGTGGAGGCCTTTTGATGCAGTCTGAGGGCTCCTCAGGGAGTTTGTGATGGGGTAGTGGTTCCGCTGTGGATGCTGCTGTCAGTCATCTAAGGGCAGCAGCAGGGTTGGGTGCAGCAGGACTCAGCAGGGGGTGTAGAGCCCTGGACTTGCTCTCACTGACTGTGGTGCCCCCACTGTCCCTAGGTGCTCCTCCTCTAGCCTTTATCCTGTAGCTCTCCCCTCCTGGGAAGCTTCTTCCAGGGAGGGGATTCAGACTAAGGCAGAGGAGGGAAGGCGGGCTGAGGACAGCAGGCCTAGGCCTTGCTGTGTGCATACTTCCCTCATTCTCACGGTTGTTTGGGAAGGCTGAAAATAAACACTGACTATAATACTGATGCGTAATTCACACTTCCTTGACAAGTTGCTTAAACTGCAGCCACAGCCCCTTAAAGAGTATCTTTTTAATTTGGAATGTTCCAGTGCAGTATCTTGCTACTTCTAAGCTAAGGTCCAAGCAGCTGGTGGGCTGTGTTATTCAGGAACCAGGACCAGAGTACCACAAGCTTCCACCACCAAGTCAGTATTTGAAATTGCTGGGGACTCCAGACACCCCTGGTTCCCCTGTAAGCCATGCTTGGTTGATCTTCCCTCCCCTCCCCCGTCTTCCCCTGTCCTCCCCCTCCTCTCTTTGCCCAGGCTGGTCTCAAATTCCTCAGCATCTTGAGTGCTAGTAGTCTCTTAAGTTAATTAATTTGGTGTTGATATGTAGTAGGGTGGCCTAGAACTCACTATGTAGCTCCTCACTGGCCTCAAACATACCGCAAGCCTCCTGTCTCAGCCCTGAAAGTGCTGGGGTTATAGGTTTAAGCTACACCCCGCTAAGTTTTAGTTAAGTTTTTTGTTTTATTTTGTTTTTTGAGACAGGAACTCCCTGTGTAGACCAGGATGGCCTTGATCTTATAGAGACCAGCCTGCCTTTGCTTCCCAAGTGCTGGGATTCAAGCCATGCACCACCATGCCAAATTGTTCTTTTCTGTTGTTGTTGTTTGAGATAGTCTCCCATAGCCCAGGCTGGCCTCTAACTCACTATGTAGGAGAGGCTGACCCTGGGCTGAGCCTCCTGCCTCCATACCTAGAGTGCTGGGATTACAGATGTGCACTTCATCCTCAGTTTGCATTTATTGATTTTTAAAAAAACACTTATGTGTAAGATGTGTGTGTGTACATATATGAGCATACCTGCCATAGTGTCTATGTCGAGGTCAAAGGACAACTTTGTGAAGTTGGTTCTGTCCTTCCACCTTTATGTGGGTTCTGGGATCAAACCCAGGCTGCCAGGCTTGTGCAGCAAGAGGCTTTGCTGGCTGGGCCATTAGTTGTTTTGAAAAGGGCTTTTTGCTCCATACTCTGTACCCTCTTGTTTTCCCATGCCATATGCTTGTTGAAAAAACTGGGTCATCTGTTCCCTAGAACAAACACCCCATGTCCACAATTTGGCTGCTCTGTCTTGCTGGTGTCCTTGAGCCTGGCTCTGTGTCCTGTTTCCCATATGCTGGACCTGAAGGTGCAGAAAAGTGGCTCTTGAATGGGGGCAATTTTGCCCCTCCACCAGTGTTTGATGATATCTGAAGGCATTTGTTGAGGATTTTTCTAGTTGGGGACTCCTGCTGTTTTGGGTTATAGTCTTTCCATGTCCAGATAGCCGCATGCTGGCTCGGTGAGAATGGAAGGACTCCTCTTCTCAGTAGGGCACCCCCCCTGCTCTCTTCCTGACTCATCTTTGAAGTAGCCGCCATAGATACATGGCCTCTGGCATAGGAACTGCCAGGTTTTCCTGTGTGATAATCAGGCAATGTCGGGCAGCCTGGCAGAAGCCC
>NW_008328118.1:319628-344270 GCF_000622305.1 Nannospalax galili
CTATCTATCTATCTATCTATCTATCTATCTATCATCTATCTATCTATCATCTATCTATCATCCATCCATCCATCCACCCATCCATCCCAATCGGGTTCAATTTGTGCTGCCCATATACTCTTGGGTGTGTGCCCATCCACATGAGTGTGGGGACCTACTAGGGTCCACATTCTTAAAGAAAACTGACTCTCCCTCTCTCAGTGGCTATCATTTGCCAGTGAGGGGTGGGACAGCATGCATACCTCCCCTCTCCATGTGGGGGATTTTCTCTGACTTGGGCAGGTCTTGTGCATACTCATTAACTGCTGTGGGTTCATATATGCACCTGCCTTGTGTCCAGAAAACACATTTCCCTGCAGTCATCCATTGCTGCTGACGTTTACAATCTTTCCACCTCCACCTCCGAAATGATCCCTGAGCATTGTGAGAAGAGGGTGTGATATATGTGTCCGATTTCCGACTGAAAACTGAATTTTTCCGAAAGGATGGTGTGATATAAACATCTGATAACAGCCATGCTTTTTTTTTTTTTTTCAAATAATTTTCCTAAAGACAGTGAATGACTCAACAGTGACTTGGAGTGAAATCACCGCAGTAACAGCTGCTTCCTTACAGTGAGAAGAGGCTGTGGGATGGCTTCTGAGAACCACAGCACCAGCAGGAAGGAGCGTGGGTGCATCGGTGGGAGGCAGGCAGCGGGCTGGCTGGAACTGCAGGTCCAATTCTGCTGCTCTGTTCGTAGAACGTGGAGAGTAAGCAGGGTAAGGCTGAGCTGCTGCAGGGGGCAGGTCTGACTGTGGAAGTCTGGGAGATGCGGCTTAGAACAGAACCCCAGACACAGGTACATGTTCGCTACAAAAGAAGCAGCCAGGCTGGGCTCCATCATACAACCAGGAGTCCACTACGGGCCTGTAGAAACTGGAGCGAGGATCAGAAAAAGGAAACCACATTTAAAAACATTTTAGTGGACTATTCTATTACCGCCTGGCTTGTCACCGAGAATAGGAAACTCCAGGGCAAATGTATGGAGGTCAGTTAATCTTTCAGCTTAAACCCTGGCGCTCTGAAACAGGTGTTCATAACTCCCCCAGTGCCAAAGCTTGCCCTGAGGTGAAACTGTCATGGCTTCTTGTTGGTGGAGTGTTTTTTTTTTCGGTAACTTTATAATAAATAATAAGGCAAATAAAAGGCAAATGCCAACTACTGTGTCCCCTTGGCTGCTGGCCCCTACATCCCTCCCAAAGAAGAAGGTTCAATTCTTGCACAAAGGGTCCTATATTTACTGAGTCTTGACTTGTTTCTCAACTTTAAAATGGTGTTGACGGGACACCATGTTCTTGCAGAAAGTGTCCTTTGAATTTCTGATTTGGATCTTTGCCCCAGTTATCAACAGGTACAATGTGGTTCTCTTTTGCCATGCTGGGCTACCTCATGACTCCTTTCCAAGTTTGTCCCTAAATCACAAGGGGAACACACACTGCTCTACATGGACATGCTGAACTCGGACATTAGTCAACTGGCTGGCCAATGAGCTCCAAGGATCTTCCAATTCTTGCTACCTCAGCACAGGGATTACAGGCTCCCACTGCTGTGCCCAGCTTTTGATGTGGGTGTTGGGAATTCGAACTCAGGTCCTTATGCTTGTGCAGCAGGCACTTTACCAATTGAGCATCTTCCCAGACATTCTATTGAAGCCTTTTGTTCATTTTAAAAATATTGAGTTATTTGATCTTTTGATAGTTGTGTGGTGTGTGTATATGTGTGTATTCTGGGTCTTTATGAGACAAGGTCTCCCGTAGCCCCAAGTAGCCTGAAACTTAATACATAGACCAGGCTGGCCTGGATCTCACAGAGATCTGACTACCTCTGCCTCCAACTGGGATTAAAGGCTTGTGCCCACCATGCCCAGCCTAAATGAGTTGGGCTTTTTTTTAAAAAGACAGGGTCTCCCTATAGCCCCAGCTGACTTAGAACTCACTATGTGGACCAGTAGACCAGGCTGGGCTCTCTCTCACAGATACCCACCCACCTCTGCCTCCTGAGTGATGAAATTAAAGGCATGCACCACCACCATGCCCAAGTTTTTTCTCAACTATAAATATCACAAAATTTTCTCCACTGTCTTACCTTTTCTTTCCATTGTCTTTTTTGATCAACAGACATTAATCTTAATGTGATGTGACTCTGTCAGTCTTTCTCTTTATGGTTGACATTTGTTGTGTCTATTTAGTACACCTTCACCTAACCCATGTCTCTAAATTCCTCTTCTATGTTACCTTGTGAAAACCTTGTTTTATTATTTTTTTTATCTACACCCTACATGGGATAGGTCTTTGAATACTTCGTGGCTTATTTATTTTTTACCATGTGAATACGTGATAGGCCAGCACCATTTATTAGAAGAGCTATCTCTCCCCCCAATTTTTAAAAAATGTATTTGTTTATTTACTATGTGTGTGTATGTGAGCAAATGCCTTGCTGCATGTGTGAAGGTCAGTGGACAACCTCAGGAGTCAGTTCTCTTCTTCCACTGTGTGAGTTCTATGGATGACCCCAGGTCGTCCGCTTGGCATAAATGCCTTTACTCCTTCCCCGAATTCTCGCCTCCTTGTTTTTTTGATTTTTTATTTGTTTTCCTTTTTGAGATAGAATCTTACTCTGCTTACCAAGTCGGCCTTGAACTCTCGCCTAGCCTCCTGCCTCCATACCTGGAGTGCTGGGATTACAGATGTGCACTTCATCCTCAGTTTGCATTTATTGATGAGCCTCCTGCCTCCATACCTAGAGTGCTGGGATTACAGATGTGCACTTCATCCTCAGTTTGCATTTATTGATTTTTAAAAAAACACTTATGTGTAAGATGTGTGTGTGTACATATATGAGCATACCTGCCATAGTGTCTATGTCGAGGTCAAAGGACAACTTTGTGAAGTTGGTTCTGTCCTTCCACCTTTATGTGGGTTCTGGGATCAAACCCAGGCTGCCAGGCTTGTGCAGCAAGAGGCTTTGCTGGCTGGGCCATTAGTTGTTTTGAAAAGGGCTTTTTGCTCCATACTCTGTACCCTCTTGTTTTCCCATGCCATATGCTTGTTGAAAAAACTGGGTCATCTGTTCCCTAGAACAAACACCCCATGTCCACAATTTGGCTGCTCTGTCTTGCTGGTGTCCTTGAGCCTGGCTCTGTGTCCTGTTTCCCATATGCTGGACCTGAAGGTGCAGAAAAGTGGCTCTTGAATGGGGGCAATTTTGCCCCTCCACCAGTGTTTGATGATATCTGAAGGCATTTGTTGAGGATTTTTCTAGTTGGGGACTCCTGCTGTTTTGGGTTATAGTCTTTCCATGTCCAGATAGCCGCATGCTGGCTCGGTGAGAATGGAAGGACTCCTCTTCTCAGTAGGGCACCCCCCCTGCTCTCTTCCTGACTCATCTTTGAAGTAGCCGCCATAGATACATGGCCTCTGGCATAGGAACTGCCAGGTTTTCCTGTGTGATAATCAGGCAATGTCTGGCAGCCTGGCAGAAGCCCACCACCACATGTAAATGGGGCATCCTAAAAGCACCTATCAACTAAGGCTTTTGCCACTGCCCCCACAGTATAAATATCCTGGTTTCCCCTTAATAAATCGGAGTTGCATCAGAAGCTGTGTCTGAAGCTGTATCATTGAATCCTGCATCTCCCCGGAGAGAGCTGTCTCTTCCTAAACGACTCGGGAGATTCTGCTTTCGCCGTTCCCGCATCTACCCACGTGATCTGGCGGCCAAATCTCGTACCTCGAGGGAGTGCCCAGTAGTTTGGAGTGGAACCGGCCCGGGTAGTTGACAGCGGTCCTCTAGAGCCGTTTCCCCGGTAGCTGCGGAGAGCTTCAGCAACGTGGAGAAACAGGGACCCGCCCCAACGGCAGAAAGCCAGGGACCCAAACACCAGCCGCACCCCAGCGGCGCACGGGAGACCGGTGCCACACCCAGCAGCTGGCGCTCCGAGATCCCTGCAAGCCCATAACTTCTTCCTAAAGAAAAGAAATCTATCTTTTGTTAGTGTTCCTAGCACCATTACTGTGCTGGATAGCTTTAGTGTCAACTTGACACACCTGAGTTGAGGGAGCCTCAACTGGGGAATTTCTTTCATTGGACTGGCCTGTGGCCATGTCCATGGGGTATCTTCTTGATCGTTGAGTGATGTGGGAGGGCCCAGCCCACTGTGGGTGGTGCCACCCCTGGGACGGTGGGCCTGTGTTGTATAAGAAAGCAGGCTGAGCACCTGCCAGAGGAGCAAGCCAGTAAGCAGCATTCCTCCATGGCCTCTGCTTCAGCTCCTGTTTCTAGGTTCCTGCCCTGAGTTCCTACCTTGGGCTCCCTGATGAACTGTGAGTTGGGAGATGTAATATAAAATAAACCCTTTCCTCCCCAAGTTGGTAGTGGTCAGAGTGTTTTGTTACAGAAATGAAGAAACAAACTAGGACAATCACCTTTCCTGGTCTTCCTCTGTTCATTCTCATAAGGGTGCAATTCTAATTTTAGTGGCCTGCTCATATTTAAGGATAAGGTATTTCTCTCTCTCTCTCTCTCTCTCTCTCGCTCTCGCTCTCGCTCTCGCTTGCTCACTTGCTCTGTTGTTTTTGTTTTTGAGATAGGATCTCACTGTATACCCTAGGCTGGCCTGAAACTTACTATGTAGACCACGCTGTCCTCAAACAGTGGTGATCCTCCTGCCTTAGGCTCTTGTGTTGCTGGGATTTCAGGTGAGTACCACCTTATGTGGCAGGGCAGGGCATTAAGCACTCCTCCAGGGACTCGGACCTCATGAGTAATTTTGTTAACTGCAGTCTCCACTGTGAATTATCTGGCTCTGTTAAGCATGTATGCTTTACTTTTGTATCACTATGCCCCAAATTCCTGACGGGCACAGGGATTTCAGTTTATCTTGCAGGGGAGGTATGGAGTGGGAGTACTATCAGTGGTGGTGGGAGCATTTCTCATGGTGGTGGAGGTAGTGGAGGCTGTGGAGTTATCTTCACATAGATGTGGGTAGAAGAGGTAGTGGTTAGAATCAGAGGCAGGTGTAACCTTCAAAGGCTCATTCCTAGTGACCTACTTTGACAGGCAGGTCCCATTAGTAAATATCCAAAGCTTTCAAAATATCACTACAAGTTGACCAAGAGTTTAAAACATGAGCCTGTGGGAGACAGTTGACATTCAGAGCTCAAGACACCAAATCAGAAAGCCTAAGTGCCTATGTGGAACTGCAGATGCTCCTCACTTCAAACAATGAAATGAGTTTCTTCTCCCTTTACACTCACGAAGCCGGACAATTTCTATTCAGAAGTCTTCTCAGTTATAATCTGATGTGTTGCATTCTCATTTTTATTAGGGTTACAGTATTTCCTTCCTTCCTTTGTCGCTCTCTCCCTCCTTCCCTTCCCTTCCCTTCCCTTCCCTTCCCTTCCCTTCCCTCCCCTCCCCTCCCCTCTCCTCCCCTCTCCTCCCCCCTCCCTTTCTTCCTTCCTTTGAAGTGTCATGTATCCCTAGTTACATGCTAGTTGCAAGTAGTTACAGGCTAGTTGCAAAATCTCCATGTAGCTGAGGATAGCCTTGAATTCCTGACCTTCTTGCCTCCTGAATGCTGGGATTATAGGCATGAGATGCCAGGCTGTGGTTCACAATGTTTTCTAATTTTTCTTCTTTCTTTTTTTCTTTCTTCCTTTTGCTTTTTGCTGGGTTTTCTGATGTTTTTTTGTTTTTAAGAGTGGGACTCATATAGCTGAACCTGGCCTTGAACTTCTGTTCCTCCTGCATCTACCTCCTGAGCCCTGGTTTTATAAGTGTATGCCCACCATGATCAGACTGATTTCTCTCTTTTTAAAAACAGGTTCTTTCTGATATGGCATCCTAAGTAGCTCAGGCTTCCCTTGAACTTGTTATGTAGTCAAACTTGGCCTTGAACTCCTGATCTTCCTGCCTCTGCCTCCAGAGTACTGGAATTACAGATGTGTGCACCTTTTAAAAATATTTTATTCATTTTATTTTATGAGTATGAGTGTTTCATCTGCATGTATGTAGGTGTACCATGTGCATGCAATACCTGCAGAGACCAGAAGAGGGTATCAGGTTTCCTGGAACTGGACGGACAGTTGTTAGCCACCATGTGGGTGCTAGGAATTGAACCTGAGTTCTCTGGAAGAACAGTAAGTTTTTTTTAACCACTAACTCACCTCTCTGAGCCCCATGTTTTTTTTTGTTTGTTTGTTTGTTTTGTTTTTTTAAACTGATTTTTAGCCCTGTCTTCAAAAATATTCCTGTTAGTCCTATATTTAAAAATAAAATTTAAATTACATGTGCTGTGTGTACATGCATGCCCCCGAACTTGTGAAGAGGTCAGAGGTCAACTTGCAGGAGTCAGTTCTCTCTTTGCACAGTGTGGATCCTGAGGCTCAAACTCAGGACTTGGTGGCAAACACCCTTACTGCGGAGCCATCTTGCTGGCCCTGTTAGTCCTGTCTCAATCTGCCATTTCCAGAGGGAGCTGGTATTGCCTGTTTCTGAGCCTCTAGCATGACCTAGGATGTCAGCCATGCTGTCTTCTGGCTTCCTTACAGTTGGCTCTGGAATCTAACACATATTTTAGCTGAATTATTAAAGCAGTCCTAAGAAAATTCAGGGGCATTGTTGTTAGACAAGTACGGCTGAGCACTTCTCAGAAGGTTACATGCTGGGGACAGGGCTGGGAACTCAGTTACCAATAAGAACTCTCTGGGTGGAGGGAGGGAGGGGAATGCATGAGAGTATTGATGGGAGATGACTGGAAGGTGTGGGGACTGGCCATCTCCCTCTTCAGGCAGCTCTGGCTCGGCTGTGCAAGGGGCTGGGGTTTACCTTGTTAGAGCTTCTCATCCATGGAAGCCCGACATCCAGATCTTTAAAAGGGTTCCTGTGAAACAGATTCCACACTGTAGCTCAGGCTGCCCTCAGCTCCCTTCTCAGCAGCCTCTCTTCACGCAGTCACCCCAGTCACCCTAGGTCCATGCCATGATCAGCTTCAGGTCCAGAGCAGAGAGGAAACCTGCCAATAGTTCCAGCATGTCCTAGGGCCGGTGTCACTCATGCAGGTGGGTAATAGATGACACCCGAGCATTTCACCATGGTCCCAGGATAAACACACTGGTTGGCCAGTTTCTTGTGAAAACTTATCTTACTGAAGGTTGGAGGATGGTGCTGAGTTTGCCTTCTCAGAGCAGCATAAACAGGGTTTTTTGGTTTTTTTTTTTTTTTTTTTTTTTTTTTTTTTTTGTCTTTTTTGAGACAGGGTCTCCCTGTAGCCCCAGCTGTCCTGGAACTCACTATGTAGACCAGGCTGGCCTCGAACTCGCAGAGATCTTCCCGCCTCTGCCTCCCGAGTGCTGGGATTAAAGGCGTGTGCCACCACGCTCAGCATAAATAGGGTTTTATTGACACAGAGTGACTTAGCACTTTTCATAGGCAGTGTCAGGTCCTTATTTTTGGATCTATTCTAAAAACTCACCACTAAGGATACTGATCATGATGGTTACAACTGGCAATTGACAAGGTTTAGAATCGCTTAGGAGACAAGCCTCTGGGCACACCTGTGGGTGGTTATCTAGATTTGGTTAACTGAGGTTGGGAGACCCATCTTAACTGTGGGCAGAACCATTCCACGTGCTGGGATCCTGAGCTGGATAAAAAGGAGAAATCAAGGTGAGCACTAGCAGGCACTGCTCTCTGCTTCTTGACTGTAGATGTATGCGACCAGCTGCCTCAAATTCCTGCTGCCATACCTTCCCCACCACTCTATATCCCTGAATCCTGTGACATAAAATAAACCCTTCCTTCCTTAAGTTGCTATGGTCGGGTATTTTGTCATAGCAACGAGGTAGGTAACTAATACACTATTACAAAGGGTGTGGGGTAGATACTGGGTAAGGAAAATTTTGGGGTTGGTTAGGCATGGTGGCACGTATCTGTAATCTCAGCACTCAGGAGGCTGAGTATTCTTCACTATGCCTCCATTCCTCCATTTTGGAATGGGAATGTGTGTTCAGTTCCACTGTATGTTAGGAGTATGTAATTTGTCTTTTGATTTTACAGGCGCTTACAGTTAAGATATTGTCCTGAGTCTTAGAAGAAATTTTAGACCTTTGAACAGTATTGAGACTGGAAAAGACTATGGGGACGTTTAAGGATAGACTAAATGCATTTTGCATTTTATATGGCCATGAGCCTATGGTGGACAGGTTCCAAAAGGGGCATGAGTCCATCATGGCAAAGAGGCATGGCTGCAGAGGTGGCTGGAGTAGGAGCAGAAGCTAAGCTCTCACATTTTCAAGTAGGCACAGGAAGCAGAGGGTGACTAGAGATTGGCAAGGCTTAAGAACTCTCTAAACCCACCCCCTGTGACATGCTTCCTCCAGCATGGCCACACCTTCTAAGACCTCCCAAACAGAACCACCAAATGGGAACAAAAATATCCAAATACTTGGAGCCTATGGGGGACATTCTCATTCAAACCACCACATTCCACTCCCTGTCTCCCATAGGCTCCATTTCTTAGGCCTCAGTAGTTGCTGCTAAGTGATGACTGACTTGCCTAGGCATGATGGCCCATGCTTATAATCCCAGCTCTGGAGAGGTTTAGGCAGGAGAATCAGGAGTCCAGCCTGATCTACATAGTGAGCTCCAGACCAGCCAGGGCTATATAGTAGCAAGACCCTGACCCAATAACAAAAGTTCAAGGCCTGCTTTGGCTACAGAGTGAGTTTAAAGCCAACCTGGGCAACATAGTGAGACCCAATCTCAAAATAAAGGTTAAAAAGGCTGAGGTCAGGCCTCAGAAGGAGTGATTGCCTAGCAGGCATGAGGCATGAAAATTAAAAGAATTCTTTGAACATATTATTGACCAAAACTAGGGGTGGAGAGATGGCTCAGTGGTTAAGAGCACAGACTGCTCTTGCAGAGGACCCAGGTTTGGTTTCCAGCACCCAAATGGTGGCTAACAACTGTCTGTAACTCCAGTTTCAGGGGATACAACACCCTCTTCTGGCTTCTGTGGGCATTGCATGTACCTGGTGCTCTTACATACATGCAAGCAAAACATTCATACACATAAAATAAAAATAAATAAAAAGTAAGTAAAAACAACAACAACAACAAATCCCTTCTGCTTGATAATAGGATTGATGGATGGATGGATGGATGGATGGATGGATGGATGGATGATTTTTTGAGATAGGGTCTTGTTATACAGTTGGCTTGGAACTCACTATACAGCACAGGGTGGTTTCAACTCAAGGTGAATTCTGCCTCAGCCTCCCAAGTGCTAGGATTATAGGCATGCACCACAATACCATGACTGACTTTTTTTTTTTAAAGACAGGCTCTCACTACATATCCCTCAATGGCCTGGAACTTGCTAAGTAGACTAGACTGACCCCTAACTCACAGAGACCTGCCTGCCTCTGCCTCCTGAATGCTGGGAATAAGAGTATGCACTGCCATACCTACCCCCTTTTACCCTTTTGAGGCTAACCTTGAATGGGTGATCCTCCTGCCTCATCTCCCAACTGCTAGATGACAGGTACCATGACTGACTTTTTTTTTTAAAGACAGGCTCTCACTACATATCCCTCAATGGCCTAGAACTTGCTAAGTAGACTAGACTGACCCCTAACTCACAGAGACCTGCCTGCCTCTGCCTCCTGAATGCTGGGAATAAGAGTATGCACTGCCACACCTACCCCCTTTTACCCTTTTGAGGCTAGCCTTGAATGGGTGATCCTCCTGCCTCATCTCCCAACTGCTAGATGACAGGTAGGTACCCTGCCAAGCCTCTGTGTCTTTATTGGTGCCTGCTTTATTCCTGGGCTCTAGCATGGTGCTTGGCATGTGGCAGGAACTCACTAACTTTTTATTGAGTGCCTTTGGCATGAGTAAATAATGTGGGATATTGGGAGATATGTAAATTTTGGGAGAAATTGAATATGCAAACCATGAAAGAAAATGACCAGGCCAGTCTGTGCTATATAGTGAGACCCTCCCAAAATGTCCAATGACTTATCTTTTTTATTGTTTTTGGGAGATGGGGGGGGGTCTCACTATATAGCACAGGCTGGCCTTGAACTTGTGATTCCCCTGCCTTAGCTGTGCTGGGATCACAGATATGTTTTATCATAGCCAGTGACTTACCTTTACGTCATTGTTAGTTAAGACTACTGTACTGTGTGACAGTTTACAGAAGGATTAATTGGTATGTGTAGAAATCTAAAGCCCTTAAAACAGGCTGTAAGAATTTTTTTCCTTTGTAACTCAAAATAATCTAAGGAGGGAGAAAGAAAAAGATGATTTTTTTTTTAAGCTATTTGTTTTCTTTTCCCCTCTCAACACTTCAAGGTTACTATGAGCTATTAACACAGGACCAAGAATCCCTGGTTTGGGTTAGGTCTTTCTGTGGAAAGCTTCAGGCCTCCAGGGGCTTTCTAGCCCACAGTCTTCAAACATGGGCTGACCAACCTAGAAATGAGCTTTTCTGTTGACTAGCTCTGAGCACACAGCTTTCTTCATGGAGGTATTTTGTCTCTTCTCCCTCCCGTCTCCTCCTCCTCTTCCCTTCCCCTCTCCTCTACTCCTCCCTTCTTTCTTTTTCTCCGTCCCTCCCTTCTTAAGTTCTTGTGGTGCTGGGGATCAAACCCATGGGCTTACCCCTGGTAGAGAAACACTATCACTGAGCCTTAGCCACTATGCATACATACATATATACATATACATATATATATAATGCATTTTGATCATATCCCCCATTATCCTCTTTTGTTCCCTTCTTTCTCTGCTGAACCCCTTCTTCTTTTCAATAAGTCCCCTCCTATTACTCTGTGTGTGTGTGTGTGTGTGTGTTTGCCCTGCTGAGTTTAGTAGGGTTGCTTACATGAGCATGGGTGGGGGTTATGGCTGAAGATAACTTCCCTTCCTGTGGAAGGGTATTTCTAAAAATAAGGGCTGGACAGTTAACACTGCAAGTGAAGAGAATATGTTCAGACGTTTCAGGGAGCAAGGATAATCACTGCAGTAACATATACTTCAGTCTGGATTTTTGTGGAAAACATTTCTCTCTCCTCTCCCTCCCTCCTACCCTGTCTCCTCTCCTCCTCTCTCCTGGAGCTAGTTTCCTCTGTTCTTTGATTAAACATTTTTGCTGCTGAGATTCTACAATGAGGAGGGACAAATACTCAAATGGGATCCAACTGGGTCAAGGGAATATAATTTGGGGATTCAGTTTCCTCAGACTGAGTCGGTCTTTTATAGCCCTGTTGTGTATGCTTTGAAATCTGGCACGTTCTTATACAAAACACAGAGTTGAGCTAATCGTTGAGTTAGTCTAGGCAAGGAGAATGAGTCGTAACTGATATTAAAATAGTAAAAAATGAAGGCTCTTTCTGCCCCAACAAAAAAGACAATATATTAACTAATCCCTTCTGTGTGGATGCTCCAAGGAAACTTTCTTGTCTATCAAAAGCAGTGGTTGAAATGATGATGCAGTTAGTGGGAGTGGGAAGGGGTTTGAAATGTGAAACAACGTTTCATGTGGTAGATCAGAAGCTGACCAATAAAATATTGCAACATTTATACCAGCCAACCCTATGGTTATTATTGCAACTGTACATAATTATATCTTATTTTCATTTCTTTTGTTTTTGAAGGGCTCAGAGATTTCTCTTTCTGTAGAAACCAGCACAGGGCATTTCATGGATGTTGGGGATGGGGGGCGGGCCAACATGGTTTAGAGACAGCAGGACAGCTGAGCAGAAAACTGATTTCTATTCAGGTACAAATATTGTCTCAAAGGTTTTCCTAAGAAAGCTCTGTGCTAGGGGTGGGGGAGGTGGTTCAGTTGGTAGAGTGCTTTCTTAGCATACATGAGGTCCTAGGTTCAGCACCACATTAACTGGGTAATCTTAGTACTGGGGAATGGAGGCAGGAGGATCAGGGGTTCAAGGTCATCCTCAACTTCAGAAAGTTCAAGGTCAACTTGCAATACAGGAGACACTAAAAAAAAAACAACAAAAAACTTTAAAAAAGGCTAAATCTGTGAAACCCCTAGTTATTACAGAGAAACATAATGATTTCTTTTCTTTTAGTGTTTTATTAGCATATATAATTAGACATAATCACAGGTTTCATTTAGACATTTTCGTACATGTATATAATGTCTTTTGGCCATATTGGCTCATGCCCCCTTCTTGCCTCCTCCGCTTCCCGATCCCCTTCCACTTCCCAGCTAGGCTCTCTTACTTTCATCTCTTTAAAAACATTGCTAACAATTTTTACATTTATGATTATTTTGCACCTATGCAGGCAGTGCGAGAAGAGGTCAGAAAAGGGCATCAGATCCTCTGGTCCTGGAGTTACAGATGGTTGTTAGCTGCCATGTGGGTGCTGGAAGGCAGTGCTCTTAACTGCTGAGTCATCTCTCCAGCCCCTGTCATTCCTTTTCTTTTTAAAACTGAAAATGTTGTGCAGGAAAAGCTGTAGACTTCCCATTAACATACAGTGCAACTGGGAACCCTCTACGTGGGTACCTTAGAATTGCATCATTTCTCTTTGGAAGAAGATGTAGAGCAAGAACACAAGAGGGAAGGAGTTACCTGCTGTTGCAAAAGATTAATTTAAAATGATTAAAACTGACAAAATAAGAAAAAGCAATAAATATGCCAAAATGTGGTGATAAATACCAGGGGAACAGAAGCTGAACGATTAAGCCAGGTGTTGTAAGTAGTGCAGCTCTGCTCCCAGCACTGGAGACTGAGGTAGGATCACAATTTCCAGCCAACCTGGACCACATTGCAAGACCCTGCCTCAAAAAAACCTCCAAACAAACACCAAAAGAATGTAAGTCTACATCTAAAGTGGTGGCCTTCAAGAGAGTGGGATTCAGATGCACATCAGGGAAATGACTAAGTATGTTCCTTTTTATGTCTTTTTAAAAATAAACTTATTATTTTTATTTTATGTGTATGTGTGTATGCCTGCATGTAAGTACATGCACCCATGTCGTGGAATGCCCTCGGAGGTCAGAAGACATTGTCAGATCCCCTGGGACTGTAGTTACGGACAGTTGTTAGCTGCCATGTGGGTTCTGGGATTCGAACCCGGGTCTTCTGCAAGAACAACCAGTGTTCTTAACCACTGAGCCATCTCTCCAGCCCCATCCTTTTTATGTCTTTTAATACTTTAAACCCTTTAAAAACCAAGAGCATGATTTCTTTGAAAAACTGAAAATACAGTGAACACATCAATCCACAAGCTTTTCAAATCATAGAAAGACTGTCCATTGGCCAGTAGCTGAAGCTCACTGACTGCACGTGGATGGTATGGTAAGAGTACCATCAGGAGTATAAAGGCTGGGGTAACCGGCTTCAGACTGGCCTAGCTGCATGAGGTCGGATTGCCTGTCAGCTCACGTGTCTTCTGACGGCTGAAGTTTATAAATTGAGGCAGACCCATGGGCACAGTCGAGCGGCAGGCTGCAGGCAAACACAGAAGGCCACAGGACTTTGGAAGACTTCTTACAGAAGACCAAACAACAGCGCCTACATTTTCTGTAATCCCAGTTTACTTGAGAAGCGGAAGTGGGAGGTACATTTAAGTCTAGCAGTTCAAGGCAACAAAGCATGACCCAGAGGATGGCTGCACCACACTGGACAGGCTGAGAATCCAGCAGTAGTTCAGTCCACGAGGTTGGATGTCTCAGCAGTCCCAATCTGGGGCTGAAGGTCTGAAGGATTCCTGGAGATCAGTTACTTTTCTGTTGGTGTGATAACACACCATGACCAAGGCCACTTACAGAAGGCAGAGTTTATTTGAGCTTAATGGTTCCAGAGGGAGTCCATAATGGCCGGGGAACCCTGGTGGCAGATGGTGGCTGAAGCAGAAAGCCAGCCGAGCAGTCACATCTCCAAGGCCCCTTTCATTTCTTTATAAAAAATGATTTTATTTATTAATGTGTATATGTGTGGGTATGCATGTGCCACAGTGATCATGTGGAGATCAGGGACAACTTTCAGGCATCCTCTCTTTCCATCATGTGTATTACAGAATCAAATTAAGTCATCAGGCTTGGCAGCAAGTGCCTTCACCCACTGAGCTATCTCCCAGCCCCATAATCAAAGAGTAACACGGACATTTCTCAAGCCATTGGCATTGACTGCAACCATAGCTTCAGCTGGTAGGTGGCTGCTCTGGGGGTGCGACTGTGGCTGGGGTGTGTGTGTGCAACTGTGGCTCAGTGCCACAGCCACTGCCTCAACACCCCACCCCCTGCCCAAGTCCTCAGCAGGCATAGTCCCCAAACCTGTTCTTACAAATTCATCAGCATCGTACTTGTTTTTGTTTTTTTTGTCTTTTTGAGACAGGGTCTCTCCCTGTAGCCCCAGTTGGCCTGGAACTCGTTATGCAGACCAGGCTGGCCTCAAACTCACAGAGATCCACCTGCCTCTGCCTCCCAAGTGCTGTGATTAAAGGCATGTGCCACCATGCCTGGCTCATGCTTTTTTTTTTTTTAACATAATAATTTTTATAAACCTGAACATGTAATAAAAATGAAATCTATCATGAAGCGTGAGTGCCCTCCTAGCCTGTGCATCGGGACCTCCCCAGTGGGATTCCAAACCCCAACTCTGCATACAGCTCTTCCTCCTCACAGAGTATGACCCCCCCACTCATGTATTAATTGGAGAATATTCTTAGTCTTAAGCTTTAGAATGACATTGTGTGAATAGTAGCTTCTGTTGTTCTGTTTTGTTTTTTGGTACTGAGGATTGAACCCAGGATCTTGTACATGCTAGGCTAGGTCAAGTGCTCCTCATGAACCATGATCCCTGGCCCTATATTCCTTACTGTCTATCTTAAGATGAAGTCTCCTAAGTTGCCTAGGCTGGCCTTGAACTTGTGATTCTCTTCCCTCAGTATCCCAAGCAGCTGGAATTACAGGTTCAACTTAGTACTAAGTTTTGACTTATGAATAGAATGCTTGAATCCAGTGGCATCTTGACTCTGAATAATTTCATGTCCCTTCAGGGAAAGCCATGATGATGGTAACTGGGCAGAGGCTGCATCTGTTCTTCCACCGGTTGATAATGAGTCAGGGAAAGCCATGATGATGGTAACTGGGCAGAGGCTGCATCTGTTCTTCCTTTTCAACTTTTTAATTTGGGAAGTGCTGGGGGTACTGGAAACTGAATCTAGGGTGTCAACGCATAGTGGGAATGTGCTGTACTTCTGAGATGCATGCCCCAGCCCTTGTTTTACTTTTTATTTTGAGGCAGGGTCTTGTAAAGTTGCCTAGGCTGGCACTGAACTTACTCTGTAGCCCAGACTTCTGATCCTCCTGCCTCAGCCTCCCAAGTAACTAGTATTACAGGCCTGTCTCACCAGACCTGGCCCATTCCATTTTTATGTAGGAGTAGCACTTCCGGCTGAGCACAATGCTACCCAGCTAATCCCACTAGAAGATCAACCAGACTGGAATAGTGTCAACTGGTCGGCAGAGAGCCTGTGTGACCTCTAAGCCATGCCTTTAAGGGGGCAGAGCCCATGCTAGCTTCTCCTACCCTCTACCCCGTGTTAGTCACAGAACATGGGCTTTATTACAAGGCATCTTAGACCAGGCACAGAACTAAGGAACTGAGGAGACCCACACATAGGCACTTCAGACTTACCTCAACTTGGCTCTCAGTGAATCTCCAGTCACCTGTCCCCACACCTCAGCCCACAGGACTTGCTTGTCTCCATACCTGGCTGCCTCTTGAAAAAACTCTTTCATAAAACTTGTCTTTTCAGTGATGGCAATTGTGTGCTCTCAGATGGCAGATCAAGAAAATAGAAAAATCCTGGGACTGGGGTTTGGGATATAATTCAGTTGGTAAAGAGCTTGCCTAGTGTACATGAAGCCCTGGGCTTGATTCCTAACATGCATAAACTAGGTGTGGTGATACACACCTGTAATCTTAGGAATGAAGCAGTTCA
Source organism: Nannospalax galili (assembly GCF_000622305.1). Taxonomy (NCBI): domain Eukaryota; kingdom Metazoa; phylum Chordata; class Mammalia; order Rodentia; family Spalacidae; genus Nannospalax; species Nannospalax galili. Next base: position 335,655 of record NW_008328118.1, read on the forward strand.
AGGTCATCCTCCCCTACCCATGGAGTTTGAAGCCAGTCTGGGATACATGAGACCCTATCTCAAAAGGGGAGGGGAAAAATGAGAATCGTGAGTTCAGTTAGCCTGGGCTACATAGTGAGACTGTCTCAGCAATGAGATGACTGAGAATAAGGTAAGACGCTACTAGTAGGAATGAGACAAGAGAGCTCCCTGGCCCCTAGGACTGGACTAGAGTGCAGTCAAGTGGACAGACACATCTGAAGCCGGCACTTAACCATGAAGGGAGCCGTGTGCATCACCCTGGCTTTGCAGAGGGAAAAGGGCCCACACTTAGCTCTCTTTCAGTATTTCTGGCCTGGAAGGGAAGGCCTGCCGGTCTCTGGGAGTAGAAAGCTGCCCTCTGAGGGCACACGATATGGGCAGCCTGTGCTGGTCCTTCCCAGATCCACAGACTTGCCTTTGCTCTCGTGTCTTGATAACACAGGCGTCTTTTGCTGTAATTTGCCTTCAGACCTGGGGTGATCACAGAGATTTGAGTGCTGGTTTTTGTGGTGTGGCTCATAGCAAAATAAAGTAGCTGTAGGTTAGGGTTTGGCTCTCCAGCTCTCTGACAGAGCGTGAACAAGGCAAATGACTAAACAGGATTCAGGCTCAGGCAGGGTTTTGTAGTTTGTTTCTTTTTTGTAATTTAATACCTGTGGGTTCCTGAGTTGGCCTCTGGCTTGGGTAAGTTTCAGTAGGAAGAGGCTGTTCTTCAGGCCTGCCGACCCTGTCTTGAGTCTCTGGGACCACTTACTAGATGGAAAACCCACTGTGTGGCCTGCCAGGAATTACTTGAGTCAATGGCTGGCCCTTTTTTGTTTATTTATTGAAACAGAATCTCATTATGTAGCACAGGTTGACTTGGAACTCATGGCAATCTTCCTGTTTGAGTATTTCAAGTGCTGGGATTACAGGTATAATCTATATTTGACTCTGATTGCTTTAATTTTTGATGAGTGGGACACTGGATGGGCAAATTCACCCCAAACGTGCTCCCTAAGTTGCATTTGGCTGTAGGACACTAACCCTTATCATGTGTCTTTTTCTTTCCTTCTGTTTTCTTCTTTTTTTTGTTTGTTTGTTTGTTTTGTTTTGTTTTGTTTTGAGACAGAGTCTCATTGTGTAGCCCTGGAAAGTTTGGAACTCACTATGTAGACCAGGCTGGCCTCAAACACAGAGAGCCTGTCAAACACAGACAGCCTGTTTCTGAGCTCCATGACTCCTTTTTGAGACAGGATTTTGTTATATAGCTCAGGCTTAATTTAAACTCATGGTCTTTCTACCTCAGCCTCTTGAGGATTAGGAACTTGTGCATATGGGGTGTGGTGTGTGTGTGTGTGTGTGTGTGTGTGTGTGTGTGTGTGTGTGTGTGTGTATTGGCCAGAGATAAAATCCAGGGCCTTTTGTGCATGCTAGGTAAGCAGTCTACCACTGAACTGTATCCCCAGTCCAGTGCTGGGATTGCAGACATGTACCACAATGCCCAGCAGTCAATTTTATTTTGAAGACTGGAAGGTCTTATAGTTTTAGTTTGAAACTATGAGAATGATGATTTGGAGAGCAGTTTGGGTTAACAAGAACAAGAGTTTCATAGGCAGACCCTTGGCCATATTCTCAAGATGATACTTTCTGAGCCATGATTTATTCATCTGTTCGAAGAGGATTTGTGGGGAAATCAAATACTGTTTTTTTCAATGTTTTATTTATTTTTATTTTATGTGTATGAGTATATTGCCTGCATGTATGTGAGTGCACCTGAGTCGTGCAATGCCGCAGAGGTCAGAAGAGGGCTTTGGATTCCCCTGGAACTGGAGTTAATGATGGTTTGTAGCTGCCATGTGGGTGCTGGGAATTGAACCTGGGTCTTGTGCAAGAGCAGTCAGTGCTCTTAACCGCTGAGCCATCTCTCCAGCCCCCATCAAATACTGTTTAAGTCCCAGCCAGGTACTGCAGAGAAGCAGCGGTAGCCCTTTTCCACTCCTCTCTAAGACAGGGGTGCTGTAGAGCACGGAAGGAACCACTGCAGATGCCTTGTCTCCAAACCCTCTGGGAGCCATGCCTAGAAGTGACCTAATTGTCATTTCTAGGTTGAGTCTGGGGAACTACAGGTGGTGGAGGTAGGAGTGGGGACAAGGGGAGCAAAGTGTGTGTGTTTGCATGGTGTTTGGCAATGGCAAGGGAAGGAGGGGTTTAGCTGGGTCTTATACAATGTCTGGTGATGTTGGAGACTTGGAGTCTTGATGAGACCATAGCACAGCACTTGTGTCCTTAGAAGAGAGGGAGTGGAACCAACTGTCAAGGAGCCTTGGCTGGATGAGAGGCTTGGGAGTGAGACTGCCCACAGCAGGAAAGGAAGGAAAGGTTCATAGATGCTCTGAAACGCTTCTGCTTCCACATGCTGGCTTGAGTGCCTGGTGCACTCTGGGCTTCCTCTCTTGGAACTCGGGATCTCGGCCTTTCTTTCTGTCTCCTGTTCCTTTCCATTCGTGTTCCCTTTTAACAGATCCAGGTGGTTCAGCTGGAAGCAGTGTGTGTCTGGACTAGTTTAGAGAGATCTGGCCAACTTCCTTGTGACCTTATCTGAGTCATTTTGTCTTTCCAAGTGTCTTAAACTTATGTGTTTACCTAATTAATCTTTTCCAGAAACAAACATCTCCAGTCTCTGAATGAAAATGATTGCTACCAAAATAATGCCGCCTCTGGAGCAGCACCTGTGGCATTCCCAGGTGCTAGGGCTCACTTCTGTGTGAGGGGAAGGATTGCATGGATGCTGCAGACATGTGTCGGTCACTTCTTAGGCGAGGCCTGAGCTCACTTTCAGTTGAATTTGAAAGAAAAGGGCAGCTGGGTGTGGCAGATCACAGATACAATTCCAACTTTCAGGAGACTGAGACAGGAGGACCAGAGTTTAATGAAGACCAGCAGTGCTACACAGTGAAACCCTGTCACAAACAAAAGAGTAAATTGAGAGAGAGAGAGACACAGAGAGAGAGAGAGAGAGAGAGAGAGAGGAGGAAAGGCCCTTCAAGGGCATATCTCCAAGTCCTGCATGGGGCTCTTCCACTCTCAAGAGCAGCTTCCACAGAGAGAAAGTCTATACCACTTGAGCCTCTGGGGTACTTAAGATCAGACTATGGCTTTGCTTTCCTCCTCTGTTAAGTGAATTGAACATGTTATAATAGAAGAAAAGCCATGTGCTGTGGACTGTGCCTCTTGTCCAGTTTGGGTATTAAGCTTTAACCTCCTGTGTACTTGGAGATGGGGCCTTAAGGATGTAATTTGGAGTTGCTGCGTGTGGTGGCACACGCCTTTAATCCCAGCACTCAGGAGGCAGAGGCAGGTGGATCTCTGTGAGTTTGAGGCCAGTCTGATCTACATAGTGGTTCCAGGCCAGCTGGGGCTACAGGGAGACCAAAAACAAAAACAAAAAAACAAAACAAAACAAAATGTAATTTGGTTTAGATAAGGTGCTGAGAGTGGGCTCTCATGATGGGATTAGTGCAATGATGAATGGAGGTGTGGGAAGAGCTCGGGCACTCCTCCACCTGCTCCCCTTCTCTTTTATGTGAGAACCTGAAGGCAGTGACCTCTGAGCTTTCTCAAACTTGGACTTCCATATTGCAGAACTGGGAGGTACATGTTATCGTTTAAGGCACTAGCATACACTATTTTGATATGCAGCCAGAGCAGACTGAGGTCCTGGGCTCACTTGCTCACAGGCCAGACTGTGAGCCCTGCTTAGGCTGTTGCCTTGCCCTCAGAAGTGAGGATGGCAATGAACAAGAAAGACGAGGCTCTCCTACCCCTGTATATACAGCAGAGAAGATAGAAGGCCAATGAAGGACAACAGCCTTGATGATATCCTGGACAGGGCTGGAGAGGAAGCAGGTGTGGTCAGGAAGTGCTGGTCCACTCTCTTACAGTCCCCACTCATGGCCATGCTGTCCTCTTTTGTCCCCATTGCCCCGGGCAGCACAGGGATCCCTTGAGATGTCCTTTCTCCATTTCTGGGATCATTCCCTTTTGCGGCCCATCCCTGGCCACCCCCAAGCAGCGGTCTTTCCTATCCTCCTGGTGTGGGGTACAGTGCTCGGGGCTCCTCTTAGGGGAGATGGGCTGTGGTCAACTGCTCCCTAGACTGTCTTGGGGGTTTCCCCTGGGCTTTCCAATTCTTTTTCCTCAAGCACAGAAGCTGATGGCGCTCCCCTGCCTCTGGCCTTCCAGCTGGAGAGCCCTTGGCTTCAAGGCAGCCTGGCCTAAGCTAGTTTTAAGCAGTTTTACAAGAAGAAAAAAGCAAGAACAGAGTATGAGGGTGTGGTGGATCAAGTAGGGGCTCTGGTGGTGACTTCCATATCCATTCTTGGTAGTGCTAGTTCCAACTCTCTGTTGTTTGGGTCCCAATGCTAGATTCAAAGCCTAGATCTCTAAGGTGGGGAGAATCAAAGGGGCTGGTGACTCACACTTTCATGTTGCTCCGTCCCAGCCCTTTGGCAGTTTCTGGACAAACTTGTAACTGCTTTGCTGGAGCCAGCACAGGTAAAGGAACTTAGCAAACAGGGAAGGGTGGGCGGCCTGCCACAGCCTGCACTAAGGCCTGGACCTGTGATGTGGTCAGGCCCTTGTGCACCCAGCTCTGTAGGCCCCACCAGCCCTGTGCAGACAGGCCAGGGCACACACCACTGGGTGCCCGACGGCGCCTGGAGCTGCTCCCGGGTCCCTTGAAGGGTGGGGCAGGCTGGTTGTCTTCTCCCAGGGCCACCCTCCAGTGGGGCTCTGTGAAGTGGGGAGGCCAGGGAGGAAAAAAGAGCAGGGTGTGTTGGTCAGCCTCCTGTAAATGAGCATCTGGCTCAGTGACATCCTGCTAACCCTCCTGCTGGCAGGAATGGGCTTCCATTAGGCTTTTAAAGATTTCTAAGGGAAGAGTACACTGCTTTCTTTAATCCTGCGCTCTAATCTCTACAGGCCAGGACATATAAGGTGGGCCTGAAACCAACTTTGTTCATTGCAAACAACACAGAAGGAAGAGAGAAGATATTACTGAATCAATGTTAAATTTTATGTGCAGTAATGGCATTGTAATTTTATTTTATTTATTTTATTTTTTTGAGACAGTCTCACTGTACATCCTCACACTCACAAAGATCTGTATCTCAAGTGGTGGGATTCAGGGCAGCCTTGTAGTTTTATAAGACCCTCCCCGACCCCCAAAGACAGAATAATCTCACACTGTAGCCCAGCTGGCCTGGAACTCACTATGTAGTTTCAGCTGGCCTTGAGCTAACGGTAATCCTCCCGCCTTAGCCTCTCAAGTGCTGGGGTTACCAGTGTGAACCAACATGCCTGGTAAGACTATATTTGTAAGGCTGCAAGGTAAACTATTTTAGGGATGAGTCAGCGATTTGCCTTCAAGCAGTTCAAGCATTGTCTCTGTGCATGCATGTCCCTGAGACTGAAGTAACATGGTAACATGTTAACTATGGTAGGTCAGTGGGGGGGGGGGGGTTTTTACTTACCAGAGACATTTGGTAATGTCTGGAAACATTTGTGCTTGCAACAACTGGTATTGTGTCGGGGTACTAGTGGTGTCTGTGTCTAGAGGCCACGATGCTTCTAAATAGCCCACAGTGGACAGAAAGACCCCCACTAGACCTATGCATGCAGCGCAATGTAACAACAGTGCTGAAGTGGAGAGGCCCTGCTAGGTGAAGGGTATTTTGTATTCCTATGACTATTTTGTAGGTTTGAAAAAATTTAATATAAATAAATGAAACAAAATAGACTGATAAAAGAATTGGAAGTCTATCACATGTTGTCATAGTAACAATAATTAGTGTTTGGCAAATTTTCTTTTGCTTGTTACAGATCTGTTTATTCATACTTGGTTGCAATATAAAAGTATTTCTTTGTGGGGACTGTGTTCAAAACCTAAAAAGCTTGCTTAGTCTTTACCCTGGCAGCACTTGCTGTTGGAGAGATAGAGAAGCCTGTTTGAACTCCTCCCACCTGCCACTCATCCACAGTGGAATCATAATCTTATTTTGTATTTGAATTGTGCCATACACTATGCTTAAGAAGTTTACTGTGCTGTCTTATTTAATCTTCACATGGGTGGAGATTGGTGAGATGGTTCAGTGGGCAAAAGCACTTGCCATACAAGCCGGACAGCCTGTGCTCCATTACCAGAACCCTCATGAAAAGCCAGGTGCCGACACAGCTGTAACACAGCACTCCTATACCACACAAACAAGGTGGAAGGAGAGATCGTTTCAGAAAGTTTTCTCTACCTCCACTCACACATAAATACACACACACACACACACACACATACACTCACTATACTCACATACACAGAAGTAATAAATGAGATTCAAAAGTTTTTAAAAATAGTTCCCTTGTGGGTGAGTGTTCTTTCTCTTCTTGTCCTGGAAAGAAGGCTCGCAGCTAATAAATGACAGAAAAGAGATTCGGATCCCCAAGACTCTCAAATCCAAGCTCTTAATTATCCAACCACTCTGCCCCTGCTGTTCTCAGACCTCCTGTACTCAATGCCGCTTGATTGGGATGGGTGGAGTGGAGTGGGCAAATCCACAGGCAGCCGGGTGCAGAGCCAGTCTCGGAGTGTGAAAGTTGGATAGGAGGAGAATCTTTAAGGAGGAGAGGCTAAAAGGCAGCATGTGATCTTGGAAAATTTTTTAGCCACATTGTAACTTGACAAGTCCATGCACAGATTTCTCCTGAGCTCAGAGCACTGAGTTTGAGGGATAGTAACAGTTGAGTCCAGAGCTGCCTTCCACTTGGGCAATTTCTAGAGTGTGAACTGACTTTTCAATGAATCGCCTGAGGTCCTCAGTGGTGGCCCCTGGCCTGTGTGATCACAGACTGCAAGGCCCAAAATAGGTGCTTTGCACTGCAGGCTCAGTACTGGCCTGTTGCCTCAGCCTTTGTTGCATAGCGAGACAATCCCCTCCAAATTAGTTTTCATCTTCACACTTTGGGAAGTGGCTTGTTCTCCATGAGTGCTGTGCTGTTGCAAGCTGGGTAGAAGGAACTGTACTCCAGCGCTGCTGAGGAGATGTCACAGCTCCACTTGGGGACAGGTGTAGAGACACCTGCAATCCCAGCACTTAGAAAGCAGAGGTCAGAAGGTCAGGAATTCAAGGTCATGTCAGCTACAAATCAAGTTTGAGACCAGCCTGGGCTACATTGTCTCAAAAAACAAAAAATGAAAACCTGTCTCAAAAAAAACCCCAAACCAAACAAAAAAAATTTCCACTTAGCTCTAAAACTGGCCAAGAAGTGGCCTATGGTAGGTAAATTCTTGAAGAGGAATAGTAGGAGGCCCTTTCCTTCCCGAAGAGGGATGCAGGCCTGGTCTGGGGGAAGGCTGGGCTCCACTGCTGTTCTTACTGCTTCTCTTTCAGTGTCTGGTGTGTGGCATTTGGGATGAGACTTGGAATCTTGCCAGATTCTTTTTCTTCAGTGCCTACCGGGCCTTCTATCCAGCACCTCCTAGGGCCCTCTATCCAGCATCTCCTGGGGCCTTCCATCCAGGTTTATTTGACCCATGCAATGATGGCCAACCCAGAATTTCAGGATTTTGTCCCAAAAGGTGGTTGGTGTTAGGGTTCCAAATAGCAGCCCCCCCCCTCCCCAACAGGGACCTACAAACTCTGCTGAGAAGCAGCCTGCCTTTCCTCTGACCTCCAAAGATAAGATAAGCAGAGTTCCTCTTATCTTAAGAGGAAAAAGAAGACACTTCCACACTCTAATCCTACCTGCTTCCCCCTCCCTGATTCCACACCCTAAAGCCCCCATATGTAAAGTCCCAGCTCACAACCCGTGGACATCTTTCCTGGACATCTTTCCCTTCGTGGACATCCTTCCCTTCCGTTCCCTTCCGTTCCCTTCCGTTCCCTTCCGTTCCCTTCCCTTCCCTTCCTTCTTTCCCTCCACCAACATCTTTCCCTTCCGGAGGGAAAGGTGCCCCGTGCGAAATAAATCTGTGTCCCGCTGAGAATTCCATCTGAGCCTCCGTGCCTCATCCATCTGCTCGTGCCTCCTCCATCCATGCTGCTTGCTCCCACCCATTCTCTACCTATCAGATGGTGCCATGACTCGGATCTTACTTGAAGGGACCTCGCACGTAAAACTTTCGGACTCGCTTGTCGTTACTGGCCTCTGCGAACACCACTAATTCGGCATTAAGGTACACTTCCACCCTCTATCTCTCTCCCCGCTCCCGTTCCTTACTGCTCTCTCTCCCTCTCTCTCCCTTTCCCCTTCACTACTCTTCGGCTAGCCTCCATTTTTCTTTTCATCTCCTTTCCAATCAAATTCGGTCACTCCCGAACCTCACTCAAGGCCACTGGACAGCACTGGTTTCTGCGACCGTTGAATTGCCTGGCATGGTTGCTGTGCCTGTCCACACCCACCTGGGAGTCAGACCTGCCTCCCCATTGCACTCAAATCTTTTTCCCTACCTCAGCTCCCTTCCCTTCCTCGCTCCTGCCATCTTTTGCCTTCCCCTAACATCTCACCTTCTCTCTCTCTCTCTCTCTCTCTCTCTCTCTCTCTCTCTCTCTTTCCTCTCCCTCT
>NW_008328118.1:345117-352766 GCF_000622305.1 Nannospalax galili
TCTCATCTGTATTTGCGGTTTCATTAATCCTATGTATGTGGACCAGCGACAGCCAAGCAGAACTAGTAAGGGAAAGAACATGTACCTGGAGACTGAGTACCAGGAACTGACCTGTGCCGATTCAACCTCAGGCCAGCTAGACTAGGCCTTGGTATATCCTGTTGGCTGTTCCTCAATGGCTGAACTGCCTGTACCTGGCAGCCTGGAATAGTCACAATTCTGACAACTAATTGATGCCAGTGACCTGAAGCACGTAGTCTCCGAATGAGAAAGCAGGAGGGATTTTGCAGCCAGATGCAGAAGTGCACACACATCAAGGGAAGTTGCAGGAAGAAAGAAACAGGCAGTTCTATGGTCTCGGCCAGAGGGAAGGGAATCCATGTCTTGCCTCAATGACGATGAAAAATAACCGAGCCCAACCAGATAGAAACATCAAAAGATGATTCCAAGGTCTTGCTTTGGCCTCCCGTAGCTCCCTCCCTGGTCCTTGGCTTTACAAGTAGCTGATGATGATCAGTGATCCAGTCTGTGTATTTCAATCCTGTCAACATCTGTGAGTCGTCTAACGGGACCAGAGGAAGAGGAGACCGAGAGTGGGGTTGAAAGAGCATTTGAAGAAGTAACTATTTGTGAATTCCCCCAAGTTTGGTGATATACACAAACCTATAGAGTCTGAAAGCTAAGTAAACATCAAACAGGAAGTCCTGGCGGCCGCTGCCTGCTGGGAGGGAGAGTCACCATTTCTTGGGGGTGTGGCAGTTGTACATTGATGAAACCCCAGTGGATAGCCACACACCTACTCGAATAGGAACAGCACTAATTAGACTCACAGAGTTATGGATAACAACTTTTGTTGAGACAGGGTCTCCCTGTTAACCTCAGCTGACCTGGAGCCTGCTATGTAGACCGGGCTGACCTGGATGAGATCTGCGTGCGTCTGCCTCCCTAGTGCTGGGATTAAAGTCCTGGGCGACCACGCAAGCTCCAACAGCAATCTCTCTCTCTCTGTCTCTCTCTCTCTCTCTCTGTCTCTCTGTCTCTCTCTCTCTGTCTCAACAGTATAGAATTTTATTCAGTGACAAAGAAGGAGCAGGGTCTGGACCAGGAGGGACAGGAACTAACAACAGGACCGAAACGCAATGCATCATTTCATCCAGTGCAGCAGTAAATGGGGGGAGGATTGCTAGAAAAGTCATTCCCAAGGCACCATGGAAATGCATGCCGACCTCAGTGGAGACGTTCTTAGATCCGGATGCAATTAATGTACATTCCAAGCTGGAGTTCAAGGTCAGCCTTTAAAGAAAGCTGCCTCGGTCACGTTTCCAAGCAGGGCCGCTTTGCAGTCTGGGATGGAGGCATAATAAGCCCAGGCGGATTCATTTCTGGGCATTGCTGTGGACCGAAACCGCGTGGTTGTCTACAGAACAGGTCTCTAAGAACAAGGGTTTCAATGGGCTATACCTAGGTGTGGCAGGCGGGGGGCAGTGCTGGAAACCTGCTGGGCTCGGAGTTCTGGGTGTCTTGAGGGGCAAAGGGTCTGTCTGGTGTCCAGGAGGAATCCCAGGGCGCATGAGTGCCATCTCTTCGGTTCATCTTGGAGAGAGTCTGTGCCTGTAATCCCTCAGGGCTATGACCATGAGCGGGGCGGGTTTCTGCGTGTGGGCCTTTCTTGCAGTGGGATTAACAATTCTTTTTAAAGGAGGACAGGAAGTTGGAGGGCGAGGATGAATGGCAGGCACTAGGGGGAGCTGTAGAGAGATGGTGGATGGATATGATCAATATACATTGTATAAATGGATGAAACGTTCAAAGAATTAAAAGTATTATTAAATAAACAAATAAGTAAACAAACAAACAAACAAATAAATAAATAAGGGCCTAGACAGGTGTGGTGGCGCATGCCTTTCATCACAGCAGCCCGAAGGCAGGCAGAAATCTGTGAGATTCAGGAGATTCAGGCCAGCTAGGACTACATGTTGAGATCCAGGCCAGCTGGAGTTCGAGGAATAACCTATCTCCAAAAAAAAAGAAAGAGAAAGAAGAAAGAAAGAAAGAAAGAAAGAAAGAAAGAAAGAAAGAAAGAAAGAAAGAAAGAAAGAGAAGGGAAGAGGGAGGGAGCAAGGTGAGGAGGATGAGGAAAAAACCTAGAGGGATCTAGAGGAAGAAGAGGAAACCCACCAGGAAATCAGGTCTTTGTGAAATGACTAGGCAAGCACAAGAGGAAATACACATAGAGCGTGTGTAGGATGCGAGGCAAAGGATCTACAGAAGACGTGTATTTCCTGGATATTTCCTGTGAGCCCCACAGGGCTTGAAAACATACGGTGGATGCAAAGAACAATGTCAAGACCTCACAGGACAAAGGACGGCACGGAGGAGACACAGAAGAGGAGATGTTTGTCAGGGTGTGACCAGTGGAAATAGATCTTGGTTTCAAACTAAATGTTAATTTAAGGCAATAAATGAAATGAATTTAATTTCTGAAGGGCAATGAACCTGTTCAGGGTGGGTTTCAGAGTTAAATTTCACGAAATTTAAAGTGAAGATAATCAATGAAGACCACAGCGAGCCCTGTCAAACACGATATGCGTATGGGACAAGTCCAGGGGTCCACACCTTGAAGTAGTGTTTTTTCGAGTTGGAAAAAAGAAAAAGAGGGAGAGGGATGGGGATGGGGACGGGGAGGGAGAGGGAGAGGGAGAAAATGAAAGTTAAATGAAAAAGCCAATTAGAGGTTTCCAATTAGATGGCACGATGGAAGTGCTTAGTGGCTGCGGCTTTGTGTCTTGGAGAAATTTAAAGAAAAGTAAAAAGTGCCATGTAGCCCGGGCTGGCCTCGAACTCCAGATCCTCGTGCCTCTGCCTCTTCAGCATAATCCTACCGGTGTGCGCCACCACGGCCGGCGAACGACGGCGCGGAGGGAGACCTACTTGAGGGATGGGCTGCTGACGCACATCCTGCTTCCCCCTCCCTGATTCCCTACCCTAAAGCCCCGGTATGTAAAGTCCCAGCTCACAACCCGTGAGCGGACATTTTTCCTGGACATCCTTCCCTGACATCCTTCCCTTCCCTTCCCTTCCCTTCCCTTCCCTTCCCTTCCCTTCCCTTCCCTTCCCTTCGCTTTCCTTTGCTTCCCTGACATCTTTCCCTCTGCCAACATCTTTCCCTTCCCGAGGGAAAGGTGCCCCATGTGAAATAAATCTGTGTCCCGCTGAGAATTCCATCTGAGCCTCCGTGCCTCATCCATCTGCTCGTGCCTCCTCCATCCGCGCCGCTCGCTCCCGCCCATTCTCTACCTATCAGTTGGCATACAACTTTCTGTACCTCTCTTGTTGCTGTCTTGGGAGGTTAGCTCTGACTTACATTAATTCTTAGGTCACTTGTGCTGTAACACATGAAGGTCCTCAGGCACACACTATGTCCACAGTAGTGTTGAGACAAAAGTTGAATCCTCACCTGACTTCAGGAGTAGATAGGAAAAGCTTTTTTTTTTTTTTTTTTTTTTTTTTTTTTTTTTTTAATCCCTGTAGCCCTAGCTGGCCTGGAACTCACTATGTAGATCAGGCTGGCCTTGAACCCACAGAGATCTACTTGCCTCTGCCTCCCAAGTGCTGGGATCAAAAGCATGTGCCACCATGCCCGGCTGGGAAAACTTTACAGTATTATTTCTCCCTATACTTTTATTGTGACATTTATATAACATAAAGATCACCATTTTACTTGGTAATTTAGTTTTTATTTTATTTTTAAAATCTTATTTGTTTTAAATATTTTATTTATTAATTTTATTTTCTGTGTATGAGTGGATTGCCTACATGTGTGTAAGTGCACCTGTATTGTGCTATGCCTGTGGAGGTCAGAAGAGGGCATCAGAACCTTGGGAACTGGAATTAGCTACAGTTATTAGACACCATGTGGGTGCTGGGAATCAAACCTGGATCCTCATTGCTCTTAACTGCTGAGCCATCTCTCCAGCTCCTTTATTTATTTATTTATTTATTTATTTATTTATTTATTTTTTATGTGTTTATTTGTTTGTTTTGAGACAGGGCCTCTGTGTAGCCCCAGCTGGCCTTGATATATAGACCAGACTGGCCCCAATTTCATAGAGATCCACCTGCCTCTTCCTCCAAAGTGCTGGAATTAAGGGTGTGCACCACTGTGCCCTGCTATTTATTTATTTCTGAGACAGGCACTTATATGTCCTAGGATGGACTCAAACTCACTATGTATCTAAGTGCTGGGATTACAGGTTTAAACACCCCCATGCCTGATTTATGCAGGGCTGGAGAGCAAACTCAGGCTAGGCACGTAAGTGCTCTACCAACTGAGCCACATCCCCAAACTAATTTTTTTCTTTTAAAAATATATTTACTTATTTAGAGACATGGTCTCCTGTAGCCCAAGCTTGCCTCAGACTTGATATGTAGCTGAGCTGGCCTTGAGCTTCAATTTCCCTGTGTCTACCTCCCAAGTCTGGCATCAAAGGCTTGCATGGGCCACCATGCCTGGCTCTCATTTTAGTCACTTAAGAAGTATAGAGACCAATGACATTAATCTTGCTGTGCAACCATCATTGTTATCCATTTCTAGAACTTTTCTAACCTTCCCAAACTTTCTCCCTAGTTAAAATAAACTTGAGCTATAATGGCATGACAGGCTGAGCCCTTTCCAAACACACAGCACCATGGTTCTTAGTTTACTCAGAGTTTGTGCAATGTCACCACTAACTTCACATCATCCTCATCTTTTGTTTTGTTTTGTTTGAGGTGGGGTCCTGCTGTGCAGCCCAGACTGGCCTTCAGCCCTCCATCCTCCTGCCTTTGCCACTGAGGGCTGAGTTGACAGGTGAGTACCAGAACGCTTGCTTATTTCACTTTTAGCTCTGGTTTTCCACACAGTGTTACTCTCTCTGCCCTCAGTGCATCTGTGACACAGCTATCTCTTTGTCTTTTCATTTCCTTTCTATATGTTTGTATGTGTTCTCGTGTGCTATGGGTGCATGTGTGTGCAGGTCCATGTGGGGAGGTATGCATGGGTGTGTGTGCACGTGTGTGTGGAGTCCTGAAACCAATGTCAGGTGTCTTCCTCAGTCACTCTCCACCTTATATATTGAGACAGAGTTTCGTGGAGAAGCCAGAGCCCCCTGTTTCCACTGCTCTGTCTAGAAGTCTTGCTCCAGGGATCCTGTCTCTACCTCCCCTTCACTGGGATTACAGGCAGGCCACCGTGTCTGCTGGGCTTTTACGTGGGTTCTAGAGACCCAAACTCTGGTCCTCACATTGGCTTTATCTGCTGAGCCATCTCCCTAGCCCCATGCAACCTTCTTTTAAAAATGTATTTATTTACTTATCTTTATTTTATGTGTATGTTTTCCCTGCATGTACAGTACACCCATGCTGGCAATGCCCATGGAGGCTAGAAGAGGGCACCAGATCCCCTGAAACTGGAGTTTTGGATAGTTGTTAGCCTGCATGTGGGTGCTGATAACTGAACAGGTTGTCTGGAAGAGCAGTGCGTACTTTTAACCAAAGAACCACCTCTCTAGCGCTGTGCAGCTTTCTTAAGAGAACGCTCTGTTGTTGTCCCTGGCATTTTCTCCTCAGCCACTTGACACCCACCTGCAAGTCTGGATGCTGGCACCCCGCTGGTGATGTCAGGCAGTGGTGACTAGCTGTGATTACCCACCTATCTGGCAATGACTGCATGACACATACTGATTTAGAGATGTGAACAGCATGTGTCTGAAAGCTGGTGAACTCAGTGGTTATCACTTCCAGGCAGCTGCGTTTCGCGTGACTCAGACCTCTGGTGGCATCTTTTGCAGCTCTCTTAACCCATGGTGCTTTGGGGAGACCCCATTCACTATCCCCATAATTGTTTCTTTTTCTTTTCTCTCTTTTTTAAAAAAATATTTTATTATTTTTATTTTAAGTGTATGAGTGTATTGCCTGTATGTATGTGAGTGCACCCATGTTGTGCAGTGCTGTGGAAGTCAGAAGAGGGCGTTGGATTCCCCTGGAACTGGAGTTAGGGACAGTTTCATAGCCACCTTGTGGGTGCTGGGAATCGACCCCAGGTTCTCTGCAAGAGCAGTCAGTGCTCCTAACCACTGAGCCATCTCTCCAGCCCCTTCTTTTCTCTTTTTAGTCAGAGTCACTCTGTGTAGCCCAAACTGGCTTCAAACTCATGATCTTCCTGCCTCAGCTTGAACTCCCACGGTTGTATCAGTATAATCTACACTTGTTTGCATATTGGCGCCCTCCATAGACTCAGACTTAGGAGACATGCAGTAGTATGTTATTCATATATGTATCCACTGTACCTAGTATTGTATAAAGTGCTTAATATTTGTTCACTTGCCAATGATCATAGGAACCCACAAATGACAGCTGACTGGGGGACATGATGACATAAAATTCCCTGTTAATTTCCCTTCAGTCCTGCTTACTGATGAAATTAAAGAGCACTTTTCAGGTAGTTAGAAATCATTCAAAGCAAGATAATCTGAGAAGGGGAGAAGCACCCTGTATGAGGACTTGGGGAACTAGAGGCCCAAGAGGTGATGGGAGGGTGGGGGGTGCTGCGGTTCACCCCCCGACTGGGAGGCTGCAGTCAGCAACTCTGTTCATGGGAAGCCCGTTTTCTGATTTTATGGGGTGATCTTGGAATGGCTCATAGGACTGGAGTCAGTGTTACCCACTGCCTTCCTGCCTTCTGTCTCAGTCCCTCCCAGCCGTAGCTCCACCCAACTGTCGTTAATAATTACCTACTAAAGGCGGGATCCCAGACAGGCTGCAGCACAGGAGCCCCTGGGAGGGATGGCTACCGGTAGGTCCTTTCACTAATGTGTGCATCTGGAAATTGTCTGTGTCTGTTGCTAGTGTCCGAAGGCCTGTGGGTGTTTGTCCTTCCGTGTGCCGCCACTCTACTGACCTTATGTCCCTCTTTCTGGGCACCTGTGGTACCTTTCCTCTGGAGCCTACATCAGGTGTCTTAATAACACCACGGGGCTCCTAGGTCAGGAGGCTGAGGTCCCCAGACCCCTCCGCAGTGGAACTCTGGAGTCATTCAGGGTTTTTTCTGTTCCCTGAGACTTGGCTGATTGTAAAGCTTGACTGCAGTGAACGGAAGAGAAGGAAAGGCCGCTCTTATCTGTCCTAGTTTTCTCAGCTCAGGCCCCAGTTTGAGTCTCTTTTCTCAGTGCTTCCAGATGCCCAGAGCCTGACAGAACTGTTTCTACAGGCCAAGTGTTGACCTTGCCTAACATGTATAAGACCCTGGACTCAGTCCCCAACAGCAAACTGAGATTCTGCATCTGTAAAACAGAGGCCCTGATCCTTAGCTGGAAATGTGGTGGTGGTCTCTCAGAAGCCCATCCTGAAATCAACTCCTTGCCCTGGTACCACAGAGCTTTGTGAGGAACTGTGCCTTGTTGCGTAGGTGTGTGGGAAAGGAAGCACACAGCTCCGACTTCTCACTGCTCAGCCCCTGCCTTTGCCTCTGTCTTTATCCTCTCCTCCTCCCCCTCCTCCCCTTCCTCTCCCCTTCTCCCCGTCCCCCTCCTCCTCTTCCTCCCCTTCCTCCCCTTCCTTCTCCTTCCCCTGCTCCTCCCCTTCCTCCCCCCTCCTCCTTTTCTTCCTCCTCC